>NC_089834.1:12780725-12865725 GCF_035046505.1 Tiliqua scincoides
CTGCAAACAGGTGCTTGGAAACATGAAAAGGAAGCAAAGGCGTGTTGCAAGAAGCAGGGAGGGCTTTGGACGAGATGATGCACCTCTGTGGGGGCCCTGGCTGGCTGGCTGGCAAGCATGGCCAAGGACAGACAGCAGCAGGGGAAAGGATGGTGCCTCCGTCCCCCTCCCAGCACTGGAAAAGCATTCGCTGCCCCAAGCCCAGGGGTGGCCTGCCCGCCTGCATTAGCTGCAAACACTTCAAGGCAGACCAGGAGTGGGAAGCCAAGCCAGGCAAGGGGGAGAGAGAGAGAGAGAGAGACCAGAGCAGGCTCCTGCAGCCGCCTCCTTCCCATCTCCCTCCTGGGACAAGCACTCAGTTAGGGGACCTGCAGAAGGAGGCAAAGCAACAGCCCCCAGGCCTCTCTGTGTGAGTCAGGGCAGGCGGAGGAAAAACTTTGTCTGACAAGTGGAAAACAAGCCACTTCCCCTCCGCAGACAAAAGACATTCTCCGCCTCCCCCTGCTAGGCGGCACTGACCTCTGCCGGCAGTGGAACCAGTTGAGGTTCGCTGCATCCTCCTCGTCCTTCTGGCCAAGGAGCTCTGCTCGGCGTCCTCCAGGACAGGCCAGCAGCAGGTCTGATGCTGCTGCGGCCGCCTCCACCTCCTCCATGCCTCGCCTTTCCCCAACTCCCGGCCGCTTCCCCTTCCCCTTGGGCAGAGGGCCAGCACACTCTCGAGCAGCACCACGTGGCTCAAGCCAGAAGAACTGCCCTGACCCAACCGAGCTGGTGGCAAGGGGAGCCTGCTTGCAGACGTATGGGAAGATGAGTCACTTGGGCTGCAAATAGGTTTTTCCTTTAAGAAACAGGCACAGTTAACTCTTGCCCGCTCAGGGGGTTTTGCAAGGGAACAGCCACCCTTCTACCCCTGTGCATCTTTCACACCCGGCAGGCACAGAATCTCTCGCACTTGGACACCGTAACCAAGGCCTTATCCTGATGACCAACAGAACTGCAGCCCTTGCTTATCTGAGCTGGTTAACTCTGAAAGATCCAGCCCATCCATAAGAACGTACAAACTGTCATCACGATGATGGATTAAAGGAGCTCCTACTCTCAGGTTCCATCTCCAAGAACTGATGCAGCCCAGCCCGACGTCATTTTCAATTGGTTTATGAAAATTCCTGGGGCTGTTTTTCAGTGTCATTGAAGGGGACGCCAAAGCGGGATTTGGTATCGGCACACGCGTTTTAACGCAACCACTCCAACAAAACCATCAAGCAAAAAAGCCAAACCACACAGCATGACCGAAAGGACCAGGCCATGGCTGAAGAAGTGACAGTCCCAATGAAACCAATTCAGGAGAAAGCCAAAACAAAACACAAATGTTCTTACTGCCCAGTTGATAACAGGCACTGTTGCGGTGGGGGGAGGGGAAGAAGCTGGGCCTTTTGAGGGAGGGAACTCCACAATTGGCAGACGAGGGGCCACCCCAAAAAGGCTCTACCCAGTGTCCCCATCAGACAAACCTCTTACAACAGCAGTGGGGCATGGAATGGAGTACTGGATGACAAATCTAGACTGTGGGCAGGTTTGCATGGAAGAGGCAACCCTCCAAGTACCTTTGACCCAGGATGCCCTCAGAGAGAGTACAAAAAGAATAGCCAGCCCCCCCCAAAAAACTAGATTAATACAGAAAACATTAACTTGACCCCAACATAGGTTCAAGAACTCTTCTGAAGAGAGGCATTGCTCTTGATTGGGAATGGTGGACAAGGAGATCAAAATCCACCTAGTTTCTTGCTTTTGTTTTGCAAAATAAAATAAAAAAATACACACACACACGCTTGGCGCTCACGTGTGTGCAGACAGACCCTCTCACCTCCACCCGCTTAAGTTCTCTGGGCTTGCAAAGCTGTTTCACCACGCACAGGTCAGAATGGCAAAGGCTTTGCAGGAAAGAGCCGAGAGGCAGGGAGCCAAGTGCGTGCCCAAGTGAGGCTCAGCGACAGAAGAACGCCCAGGCCGTGTCGCCCTCAGTCCCCGCAGGACTTTTGTACTTTGCTTATCAGCTCTCCTCACCAGCCAGCGTCAGTTTGGGAAACAGCTCGTGGCTGGTTGAACGGAGCCGGGAACGGACCTGAGCTTTTGGCTTGTTTGCGTTTTAAAACCCGTCTCTGTTCTTATTCCTGTGTGTCTGTGCGCACTCTTGGGGAAGGTCATCTAGAAGCGAGTGGGACACAAACCCTTGACATAAACAACAGCACAAAACAGTCAAGTCCACAGGGTGTAAAGTGAAGAAAGTGTCTCAAGTGGAAACCACAACTGATCGTTCCATCACTTTAGCCACATTGTGGGAGGGGAGGGAGGGCTGGCTGCAGAGTCTGCAGGCAGAAGGTTCCAGCATCATGCCTCTGTGTAAGGCTAGACCTTCCTCTGCCTGACGCCCTGGAGATTTCGTTTTAGGCACACCGACGCAGCTTTTGCAGAAACTTCTCTAATTCTCTTTTCTTGCACGAATGCAACCTGCAATCCTGTTCCACCCCAGCCCAGGATCAGGCCCCATTCACGGCTAGCCCACTAACGGCAGCACATGAGAACGGCTGCAGGGTGATGAAGGAGCTGCTCCCACCACCACCACCCTCTTCCTCCCTCTAGGTGGCCTCCGTTTCAAAAGGGAGAAGCTCACTCCAAGCTCTGCTCTCTGACCAGGACAGGCATCCCTTTGATTATTGCTTCCAAGGGACAGCTGGAAATGTTTTCGCAGCTTCCCAGGGTGTGACGCGAGTGCTGCAAAGGAACTCCTGTCGGCTTCAAATCAGCCACAGGGGGGCTGCAGAGTGGCATGTGGATACCACCACACCCAGGGCCCACAAGAGGGGTGTGTGCAGGGGGTAATTTGTACCAGGGTCGAAAAGGGGGTCTAGGAGCAGAGGAGGGGCCCAGAAATTTCTTGGGAGCTTAGATTTTCCTGTCTCACCTGGACTTGCTGTCCACATGGGACGCTGGGTGCGTGGCGGTGGATGCTACTGAAGCCACACGTGCCTGGCCAAGGAACGCATACAGGACACTCCTTAACACAGTGTCCAATCTGGGAGGAAACTGGCCTGCTATAGTAGTTCTTTGGCTCGTGGGCTCTGCTTACCCTGAAGGAGTGTATAGGAGTTCAGGGACACAGCTGTGGGACTGCTGCTGCTGCAGAGGTCAGCTTAGGGACACACGGGACACTTCCCATTCTAGTGGCGGCCAAAATAGGATGATGCTCATTTTCTGCAATTATTTTCTATATTTAAAAGATTTGAGAGAGACTTTGGAGTGTGTTTGGTTTTCCATAGTACTGCAGCAGGTTGCTGACCTGGGCTGTGCAGGAGGGAAACACAGTAGACCGGAGTTTTCCAGGTATTTTCAGGTATACCTGAGTTTTCCAAATACTTTTCTGGCTTTTGCCACCCTCCCCTGTCCTGTTTTGCCCCCTCCCTGCCCCAATTCTGCAAACCCCTGTCACCACCTTTGCTGTGCTCTGTTCTGTTTCACCACCTCCACCGGAAGGGACCCAAAAGAACTTTGTGCACCCCCTGATGAAATTCCTCTTGGAGGCCCTGACTTCACCTGGTTGCGGGAATCCCTCCAACACCACGAAAGCCCACAGTGCTACCTCACGCATCACAGGCTGGTCGTCCTGCCCGAAGCAGGCAGAGAGTCTCGATGGAACATCACTTGGATAGCTGGGTGTGTGATGTGCCACTGTGAGCAGCGAACTCTGTTTTTTTTCCATCAGCCTTGCCTTCTGAGATTGGCATGCTCCAGTCCCCACTCACAAAGAGCAGGGTGCTCTCCCTGCCATCTAAACCCCCCCCCAACCCCACCAGTAGGGTTGGAAGCCCACGCTCATCTTGTCAAGCCAAAATGTTCCGCACCTCATGGTGACTGCTGATCCTGCTTCCAACAGGGAAGACAAGTCTATAGACGACGCTGAACCGACGCTGGCCAAACTGCTCCTCCTTCTTCCGGACGCCCTGAGGGACCCAGCCACAAACTCATCATCAGAAGAGTTGTCCTCAAAAGAGCCCAACACAAACTTGGCCATGGCTTGCCGCTTCATTTGCGCCTGGTTGATCTCTGCCTCTTCCAGGGAGAGGGACCTCATTTGCCTCAGCGATGAGTCCGAGGAAGCCAGAGAGGCCCGGCTCAAGGGCTTCGGCAGGTCCGTCGCCACGAACCCCTGGGCCTGCTGCACCATCGAATCAGAGGCGGGCGGGGGGATTGGGGGTTTGCACTGGCAAGCTGGGTGACCTGACTGCTTGGGGACAGCAGCGCAAGGCTGATTGCTCAGAGGAAGTGGCTGGGTGGGCCTTGCAAGTGAGATCTGCGTTCCAGAAGCTTCTGCAGGCTGGAGAGAGTGTGTGTTGGGAGGTACATCCTGGGCTTCTGGTGCAAGTTGCTGATCCGGGGCAGGGGGCTCCATCTCCAGCCCTTTTGGGGGGTCAACGGACGTGCGGTTCGCCATCTTATTCCAAATCAGCCACATCACAATGAGCAAGGACCAAAGAGCCAGAAACACCATTCAGGAATTCTAGAAACAAGAGAACAGACAGGTATACATTGAGAAGGGGAAAATAAGGTCCTTCTGCGTAGAAAGGAGATCAGCTGCCCAGCCATGGAGCCACGGCCATGCTGGTAAACAAACGGAGGCTTCACACCCTTCAGGCACCTGATATGCAGGCAGCTACGTAACTGGGTGCTGGCACCCCAGAATTTGAGGTGTTCCTGTCCAGCCCAGCCTCCTCTTTCTGCATTAAAGAGAGGTGTACACTGAAGGCACGAGCCACAAGACACGCAACAGCACACCCAGCTTTGCAAAACTGCTGCCACAGATCTTCATTTCACAGACCCACCCGCCCTCGCTCCAGAAAAGATCAACCTTTTATTTTATATTCCGCCCTGTACAACTCCCTCACTGTGTCCTGTTGATCGCCTGGTCCTCCTCCCGCCGCATTTTGTAGGGGAGCCAAAAGGGGCTTTTGGAAACAGAGCTATTTTTATTCTCCAAAACAGCACCAGGGCAAACTGGCGGGCTGGAATCCTGTGATGTGATGCAACCCCGTGACGTCCCCCGGTCTTGCGGGGGAGGCAAGAGAGCCTGCCTTGACACCTGTTGTCCTGGGAGGAGTTACGTGGCACAGCTGCAAAGGTCTCAAATACTGAAGTGACCTCTACAGCCCCGTGAAGCTGACGAAGAATCAGGAGAGACGCTGTGCCTCTTTTTCTTAAGGATGGATCAAGGCGCAGTGGTTGTAAAAGCTCTGGGCCACCAAATGCCACCCCTCTGTTGTGGACTCACGGCTTGGGCAATCCCCTCTTTGTCAGAGAGGCCACCCCCTGACACAGGTGAAGCAGCAAAGGTGTGTGTGTGGGGGGGGGGGAGTCCCCAGCAATCTTCCTGGCTGGGACAGCCATCTCATGAGACTCAGGTGAACCTCAAGTGACTCGCTGCATTTCAGGCAGCTGGACAAACCAAGAGGCGAGGGCAACACTGGCTCAAGGCTTGGTCTGCCATCTCCCACTGTGTCCTACAAATCTGCTTGTGTTTCTCCCCATCATCTTCCTGCTTCCTGCCACCCTCTATAGCTGGCTGCCCCGGTCTCTCACACTGTCAAATTTTTCAGACTGTGAATCGTTTAGTGATGACAGAATACGGCCACTAATTTCAGACCGAAGCAGGTTGGGACAGCCCACTCCCCCAGCTCCCAACAGATGGAAGGAACAGCCAATGACCACACACCTCCCCGTCATTATCCAACTCTTTTATGCCGCAGATTTTGTGAATGATCTGATTGACCACGGCAATGTACCCAGGCCCACTAGATCCCAGAATTCAACAAAGAACGCCCTCAACTCCGAGGTCTGCTTCGTACCTAGTGCCAAACATTAGACAGTTTTGGGGGCAGACACTTACTTCCCCCATCACACCACATCCAAATAACCCCCCCCCAAATGTGAGCTTCATTCAGCATTAGCCACTCACCAGTCCACTTTCTCCAAGAATTGTCCCCCTCCACCATCCCGCTGCACGATCGTCAACCTCGCTCTCCGCAGTCCCAGAGAGAGCTGGCAGGCTGGCAGCCGAACCGCGGAGAATAAATTTGGCAGCAGTTCCCGTGAGGAACATAAACTTCAGATTAACTCATGCCTGCTGAACCAAAGGCAAGAATGAAAACAGAGTACAAGCCCCACAGAAACACAGCACCCTTCGTGTTAACATCTGCACTGCTGGAGCTAAGTTAACAGGGCAACAGCTAAGTGTGGAAAAGAAGGCAAGCGGCAGCTTCTAAAGATCAGCTCTGCTTCCCCAATGCAATCAAAAGTCTGGATTTCTGAAAGTCTCTTAAGACTATATTTTAGCAATCATTACCTACTGTGTTTCAATCCTATCCTTCCTCAACTGTCTTCCTGCTTTATCCCCTAAAATTCCCATCAAGTGGGCTGTGACTGGTCCACGCTGACTCCCCATAAACCAGGTGGAGATTTGAATCCAGGCCTTCTTGAACCTTGTGGCACACCCTCGACCGCTACACCAGACTGTCTCTCATGTCACCTCATCGACAAGGGCCTGAAAACACACAGCAACTTGCACCAATGGCCTTTTCGGCCACCCAAAACATTACCAGCATTTGTGCCTTGCTTCCCAAGATTGTCCGACGTGACTTGGTTGTTAGGGGAGAAAATGAGTCCTTCAGGTCCACAACACAATCTGGAAAGCGCCTGCTGACTTTTCAGAACTCAGAGGGAATGCCAAAGGGTTAACGCGGTGTGACCGCCACCCACGTGGCACAGCTCCAAACCCTCCGCTGAGCTCCAAGTGGGACAACTCGTTTTAAGTGGGGCAAAGGTGGCTTTCCGATGCCAAAGAGACAACTGGTCAGAACAACATGTGTACATGGCCCGAATGTCAGGGAATGCCAGGCGGCTATTAAAATCTCAACCCCTGCAGGCAGCAGTTTGCAAAGGTGGGCAACAAAATCTAAATATATCAACTCCATCTTCAGCAGCGCCAATAAAGAGAATTTTTTAAAAACAGAACAGCAACTATACGACACTCTCTGTTTAGTACACTTGCTCTCCTTTCCAACGGAGCAGAGCAGATAATATCCCAGCATGAAAACCCAAAGGATCGGAAAGGCCCAGTCAAATAAAAGCTTGTCTTTCCTGATGCAGAAATCAGATGAACTCCATGGACTTGGCACCAGAAAATCTCCATGGAGAGGGTGTTTCAAGGGGGTGCCCCCCCCAAGGTTTCAACCACAGCAGTCTCATGATAGACAACCTGCGGAAGCCCAAAAAGACTTTTCCTCTCAAATCATTTTTCAGAGTGCACTACACAGAGTGCACTACAGCTCTGTTTCAAGGGTCCATACAACAAAACTTTGCTCACAAGCTTTGGGAGATGTGGACGTTCGTCCCCGTTTTCATTTTAAAATGTTGTATCCAATTAACCATCTTATATATAGATGTTTACAACATCGTGCACTGTGGAGAACTCGTGCAAGGAAAGCGCCCTACAGGTAGACCACAGCTGCAATACAAGGACATCTGCAAGAGGGATCTGAAGGCCTTAGGAGTGGACCTCAGCAGGTGGGAAACCCTGGTCTCTGAGCGGCCCGCTTGGAGGCAGGCTGTGCAGCATGGCCTTTCCCAGTTTGAAGAGACACTTGGCCAACAGTCTGAGGCAAAGAGGCAAAGAAGGAAGGCCCATAGCCAGGGAGACAGACCAGGGACAGACTGCACTTGCTCCCGGTGTGGGATTGTCATTCCCGAATCGGCCTTTTCAGCCACACTAGACGCTGTGCCAGAACCGCCTTTCAGAGCACGATACCAGAGTCTTTCGAGACTGAAGGTTGCCAACAACAGCATCGTAACTTACACATGTGAAACACTGAGGACCCAATCCTATCCACCTTTCCAGCTCCAGTGTAGCTTCAGTGCAGCCCCGTAGTAAGGGTACAAATTTTCCATACCTTAAGAAGGCCCTAATGACTACCCCTCAACCACAGGATGCAGCGCACAACCCACTGGCACAACTGTACCAGGGCCCTCAGACATCACAACCATAGCACAGTCACAACTCAAACATATAAACTACGTACTAAGGCCATTTGGCAGCCCCCTCTTCTTTCATCTCCTCCACACTTCCTCTCTCATCCCAGCCCCCTCTTTCTTTTCGGATCCAGGAAGTGGGAGGAGCAGAGGCTGGCATCAGCTGGTCAAGGGGGGGGCATCATCTGGGACCCTGCACCAAATGCCAGGAGGCCTTGGATCAGCCCCAACTCCTTGTAAAAAGGGGCAGTTCCATATTTTAAGAGTCTCATTTTCTACTCTGGTTCTGATCAGTATCAACACGGCCTTCAGACACAATCTCTGCAAAGTTTTCTAAGGGGAAAAGACATAAGCAAAGTCCAGAAATGTTTACAAGCAGAAGGGCGGGGGGGCGGGAAGAATCTCTTATTTGGAAGAGGCTGCTGATATCAGAGCCTTGTTTGTGCATTGGGGTGGAAAGCAGCTCCACACATTCATACCACACACAAGGGGGCCTGCTTTCAGGAAACAAATACACACAATTCTGTTAGCTGCACTTGACATATGGAGTGAAAACAGGGGGCGGCCTGTTGCTCTGACATGGTCCTTTCATTCCAGTTGCATGTACTTTCAGAAGGCGTTCGACACGGTCCCTCACCAAAGGCTACTGAAAAAACTCCACAATCAGGGAATTAGAGGACAGGTCCTCTCGTGGATTGAGAACTGGTTGGAGGCCAGGAAACAGAGAGTGGGTGTCAATGGGCAATTTTCACATTGGAGAGAGGTGAAAAGCGGTGTGCCCCAAGGATCTGTCCTGGGACCGGTGCTTTTCAACCTCTTCATAAATGACCTGGAGACAGGGTTGAGCAGTGAGGTGGCTAAGTTTGCAGACGACACCAAACTTTTCCGAGTGGTGAAGACCAGAAGTGATTGTGAGGAGCTCCAGAAGGATCTCTCCAGACTGGCAGAACGGGCAGCAAAATGGCAGATGCGCTTCAATGTCAGTAAGTGTAAGGTCATGCACATTGGGGCAAAAAATCAAAACTTCACATATAGGCTGATGGGTTCTGAGCTGTCTGTGACAGATCAGGAGACAGATCTTGGGGTGGTGGTGGACAGGTCGATGAAAGTCTCGACCCAATGTGCGGCGGCAGTGAAGAAGGCCAATTCTATGCTTGGGACCATTAGGAAGGGTATTGAGAACAAAACGGCTAGTATTATAATGCCATTATACAAATTGAGGAAAGCGCCCTACAGGTAGACCACAGCTGCGATACAAGGACATCTGCAAGAGGGATCTGAAGGCCTTAGGAGTGGACCTCAACAGGTGGGAAACCCTGGCCTCTCAGTGGCCCGCTTGGAGGCAGGCTGTGCAGCATGGCCTTTCCCAGTTTGAAGAGACACTTGGCCAACAGTCTGAGGCTAAGAGGCAAAGAAGGAAGGCCCATAGCCAGGGAGACAGACCAGGGACAGACTGCACTTGCTCCCGGTGTGGAAGGGATTGTCACTCCCGGATTGGCCTTTTCAGCCACACTAGACGCTGTGCCAGAACCACCTTTCAGAGCGCGATACCATAGTCTTTCGAGACTGAAGGTTGCCAATACAATACAATATACAAATTGATGGTAAGGCCACACCTGGAGTATTGTGTCCAGTTCTGGTCGCCACATCTCAAAAAGGACATAGTGGAAATGGAAAAGGTGCAAAAGAGAGCGACTAAGATGATTACGGGGCTGGGGCACCTTCCTTATAAGGAAAGGCTACGGCGTTTGGGCCTCTTCAGCCTAGAAAAGAGACGGCTGAGGGGGGACATGACTGAGACATACAAAATTATGCAGGGGATGGACAGAGTGGATAGGGAGATGCTCTTTACACTCTCACATAACACCAGAACCAGGGGACATCCACTGAAATTGAGTGTTGGGAGAGTTAGAACAGACAAAAGAAAATATTTCTTTACTCAGCGTGTGGTTGGTCTGTGGAACTCTTTGCCACAGGATGTGGTGACGGCATCTGGCCTGGATGCCTTTAAAAGGGAATTGGACAAGTTTCTGGAGGAAAAATCCATTATGGGGTACAAGCCATGATGTGCATACTCAACCTCCTGATTTTAGAAATAGGCGATGTCAGAATGCCAGATGCAAGGAAGGGCACCAGGATGCAGGTCTCTTGTTATCTGGTGTGCTCCCTGGGGCATTTGGTGGGCCGCTGTGAGACGCAGGGAGCTGGACTAGATGGGCCTATGGCCTGATCCAGTGGGGCTGTTCTTATGTTCTTAAACTACAATTCCCAGGAGGCCTTGCAGGTCTTATTATCTGGTGTGCTCCCTGGGGCATTTGGTGGGCCGCTGTGAGATACAGGAAGCTGGACTAGATGGGCCTATGGCCTGATCCAGTGGGGCTGCTCTTATGTACACCTTGATGATGACCTCCTCCTCCACCACCACCACCACATCCAGACCTGGGACAAATCTGTAAGGGGCTTCAACTGCCAGTGCAAAAAGGAGGAGCAATACCAAAGGGGTAAGGTTGGGAGACACACCAACCCCAGAGCTTTGGAGAGACTCTGGCAGGCAAAGGGCAGGGTTGCACCAGCCTCCTTACACAAGAAGCACATCCAGAGAGCATTAGAAGGCTACAGGCAGAATCGAGGCCAGCAAAGAGCTGCAGAGCACATGAAAATGAAGCCGGGATCTCCCCTGCCTGCAGCAACTTGGAGACAGAGCCTTGCAGCTGTGCGGAGAACCAATGGGAGCTGGGTGGGGAGTTTGCCCCACACAGGCTTGGGCAGGAGGCGCCTTTAGTCCCAGGAGCGCAGAGACACCAGTGCAGGACAAGAGCCTCTCCCCCGGTCTTCAGAGGAGTGGGCAGCACAGCTGCTGGACTGGGGGGTGGGGGGTTCGCAAGGTCCAGAATCCTCCCACCCGGCAAGTGTTATGTGGCCATTGCGCACAAGGAGATCGTGGGAGCTGCATGTCCTCCCCTCCTCTGGCTAGGAAAGGCAGACAGAAAAAGAGGAGCTACTGCTTCAGGACTGCCTGTTCACATGTGCTGGTGTGGGGGAGGCTCCTTTGGATCCAGAAAGCCAAGCACCCAGGGCTTCCAACACCCCCAATTTCTCACCCAAGAAAAATGGTTGCTTCTCCCCCGTCGCATACTTCATCACACACTCCCAGGGTTTTGGGTGCTCAGAGTTCTTGATTCCTGAACGCTAGAGCCTCAAGGACCCCTGTTCGGTAGAACTGCCACCACCCTGTATGTGCCAGTGCCTCAGTCCAGGGACACTGAGACCCTCTAGGCTTAACTATATCCCTTGTAGGCACTGAGCACTTTCTTTACGTAAAGTCTCAGTCCTCAAGTTACTAGTCTACAATGAGGATTTTTGGTAGCTTGCTGAACGGCTAGGCAGGATTCTGAAACTTTGTCCCCAACAGACAATGAACCAACATGGTAAAAGGATTTTTACTTTATTAAGTACATAGGGTTACAAAAGTTACAAAAGGCAGCAAATGCTAGAGGCATAAAAACTTCTAGGAAACATATCAGCATTAAAATAATAAAGCTAACTGGCTATCTCTATTATTCTCTAACTCTCACCTGGGTCAGCTTCTTTCGGAGATCTTTAGCCCAGTTACCTATGAGACCACATGGTCCTGGTGGGGCAGGATGTGCACCCACCACCTTTACCACCTAGAGACAAAAGACAAAGGAAAAAGACCAAGACACCCCCCCTGGGCTCTGTTCTTATACTTCTCATGCCAACAGGATGGGGTGATTCTGTACTTATTTGAACTGACCAATCAGAGCTCTTGGGGACAGAATCTTCTTGAAGTGGGGCTGGATGCTAGCCCTCTTAGTTCTCCCTCTCCCCACTGGGGATTATGGCGCCTCTCGGTCTGCTGAGGTGCTACATTAGCACCTTTCATTGAGTTGTAAATTCCTTGCAGCTAGGATGCAAGCCACTTCTATGTTACTGGGTTACTTTGGTTCAGGCTTTGCAATGCTACTAGGCCTAAACTGCCCGTATTCATGACACCCCCTTCACCCAAAAGGCAAAGGCATCACCTGCACCCAGAATTCCCTGAGATACACAAACGCTTCAGGGCAAATCCAGCTCTGTACAACTGTGTCTGATGTGTGTCGACTGGGGTGGGCAGAAGGCAGAACCGAATCCACTGGGAGATAGTGGTTACGCTGGGCAGTAGATAGGTGTGCTCCTGGGAACCCCAATTCTGGTCCTGCACACAAGTCCCTGCACTGAGCACATGACCAAGAGGAGGCACCTGGCCCTTCATTCAGTGCCCTTCTGCACTCCCTTCTAAGCCCCTTTTGCACCCAACCAGATGGGTCAACGGGCTTAGCATTGTCTTCTAATCAAAGAGTACACAATTCTGCCTCGGGTATCATGCTTGGCATGGAATCCAGCAGAGTCCACGCCAGAAAACTGTAGTGATGCACCTGTAACCCCTGATCTCCCACAGCAAGGGAGGCTGGTTAATCCATCCATTGGTGGAGCCACCTTTGCTTTGAATGTCTCAATAAAGTCAGGGGTGATGGAAGCAGGTGAATGAGCTGTCAACCTCTGGAGCCCCTGCCTCATCTCCTGTTTATCCAGGATTGACATGAAGGATGGCAGAGGGGAACTTGTTGATCCGTGGAGAAATGTCGGGACTTTTTGGGTGTGGCACCAATTTTGTGAAACACGTTCAGTGCTGTGGCCTGCTAGCCCAAACCCTTAATGTTTTTAGTGACTGGATATAAAGTTTTGCAAGGAGAGTGCTATTTTCATCTTCCTGCTGCTGTTTTAGGGGCCTTCTACCCATGGAATATATTCATCCCTAGAGCTGGCCCCTCCCTGGAGGAGCTTGACGGAAAGGCCTCAATTTTTCCCCCATCTGGTCAGCTAAAAGCACAATGAGCTGTCAAAAAAACCAAGCAGAGAAAGTGCACAGGCTGGAACTGCCTGTAGAACAGCAGCCACCATGCCAGAAGAACAAGAGGGAAGGCCACCCTGCAGCACCTGCTACAAACTACCACCACCAACTCTTAGAAAAGGTCTTTATTTAAAAACACAAATATACAGCCAGTATCAAAGAGTCAACATAGTGTTACAGGAAGGAAGCAAACAAAAGAAAGTTAGTGCTGCTCCATTAGGTCTTTAAATATACCAGCCCAGAAGATCTTGACCTGCAATCTGTATACAAAAACCCCAGTAAAAAAAATGATTTTTCTTCTAAAGAACAGAAGCTGGCGGCTTTCTCCATTAGCAAAAGACCCACAACACAAACATCTTGTGCAGAACTTGGTATTGCCACTGACTGTGGTAAAACCATAGGACCTCTAATCTTGTGCTGGCCACAGAAATGAGTCCAACACATCCAAATCTGAAGGAAGTTGGTCATCAGCAACCTGTCACTACTTGGGCAACAGAGTGATATTACACTCTCCTACGTTGACACACGGGTACCCAAGCTGGACACATGGGCACTGGAGCTCTCCCAGGAAAGGCTACAAACACCCAATACCCAAGTGTAAGGTTAAGCGATCACCATATGAACCACAAGGCTGTAACATCTTCCAAGTCTCATGAAACTGGGATGCCCAATTTCACAAGTGCCTGTAATAGCTGTATAGCCAGGAGGATTTTTGGCAAAGGCTGTGAAATGAGAACATCCTGCAAGAGGGAGAATAGCAGCAGACAACTGCTAACCCTCACAGGAATCCTCTGGAATACTGGCAGTGCTCTCACACATTGGGCTATGCTTTGAATTCTTCGGCTATGCCACCGTTGATTCAGGTTTTTCAGATGTTATAAAATATTTCAGTATAAACAAGTGCTGTAGGTCACAATTTTGGTCCGATAAGAAGACAAGCTTGGAAGACTAAACCAGACACCCTTGTGGGTGTCATAACCAGTTTCCCAGGGAAATACTTCCCGAGTCAGGGCTCAAAATGAAAAGTAGCTTCTTTGCTGTTCAGAATGAAATGAATTTAAATGTTCTTCAAAAATGGAAGAGTAACAAAATGCAAAACTTAGAAAGAAAAGAGGCAGTATTTACAACAGCAGAACAGAGTAACAACTGCCCAGTTCTGGTCCTGCAAACAAATCCCTTGGCAAGGGCTTGAGAATTATAATAGAAAGTTACATTATTTCTCTTGGCCAATTCCTATTTGCTCCAAAATGCACCTGGAAGGTGAAACATGTATGAAAAGCAGGTCCTTCAAGCCTCAAACAGCATTCCTGGGAGTAATTCCTCAGCTTCAAACCTCTTACTCTGGAGTAGCTCTCTGAAGGACTAGTCTCATTTGGGCAGTGCAATGAAAACAAATAATTCTCAAGTAGCACCTGTGCTCTGAGGGTGGCACAATCTCTATCAGGTTTGCAAGAGCCTCAACACCACACACATCTGTCAGAGAGCTCCCCAGTCAATGGGCTTCTTCCCAGATTTTGCCAGCAATTCATTGGTTTTGGAGAAGTGCTTACAGCCAAAGAACCCCCTGTTTACAGAGAAGGGCGAAGGGTGGGCAGTCTGCAGGACATGGTGACGCTTCTGAAAAAGAATATCAGGGAATAATAGATTTTAGATGGTGAGCTCTTTGGGGGAGAAGCATTTGCTTATTTGGCTATGTAAACTGCTTCAGGAACTTTTTTGTTGAAAAGTGGTACATAAATATTCAAATAACAAGACAACGCAGCTGTTCCCACCCATCAGGTGGGCAGCAACTGGAATTGCTGCAATACAAGTTTTGCACCAATATATCTAGAGACAAGCAGGATTCAAATAAGTGCTTGGACAGACTAGGAATTGGTTTGAAGGGAGGCACTGCCAAGAGTGTACCCTCAGCTTCGGGGGAATGCAAGGACTGTTAAGCTCAAACAACTACTTAGCTTAGTGTCCCATTTTCTGCTGAGGACAGCCAGAAAAATCATGACAACACCACCCATCCTTGGTTATCCTGTCCCAATACCTAGTTGTCCAGACATAACCAGAAGTGGAACCTCCAGCGTACTTTGGCAGTAGTCACTGCCACTGTTCATCCACCCCCACGCACATGTATTCTAGTTATTGCGGGAGGCCAAATTCCGCACTCAAGCCTAGATTCCAGTTTATTTGTCTAAACGCACAAAGATTCCTGGTCTACCTCACCACATGAGTGGGGCCCTCGGGAGACTAGAAGACAGCTACTCACTCTGTCAATGGCGCTGCCTTTCTTCTGAGCATAGGCTCCCCACAGCATGAAGACCAGGCCGTCCAAGTTCTTGTTTAGCCAGGCCACGACCGCATCAGTGAACTCCTCCCAGCCCCTCTCCTTGTGGGAAGTAGCTTGATGTGCTCGGACTGTGAGAACAGCATTGAGCAAGAGCACCCCTGAAATTGCAAACAAACAGAAGAGTGTTCCATTGTAAGCAGGAAGCTTCTGTTCATGCCGAGGGTTGACCCCTGAACACTTTTGGAGGTGGAGGTGTTTGCCCCTTGTCCACTGCACACATCTCAACGAACATTCCTCAGTGGCATGATCCCAGTGTCCTTACAGGAATTGCTTCCCTTTCCACACACCCACTGCATAAAGCCTAAATCTGCCCTATGCAATGTGTCGCTCACTCTTCTTGCTGAAGCTGTTGCTAACAATGGAGCTGCTCAGCAGAAGTGCCTGCAAGAGAATCCAGGCTTCTGGTGAACGTGCCTGGGGCTCCTTCCACATTAGAGGCATGCAAATGCCAGTGTATACCCTCCAGCCACTACACTAAATATTTCTGAAAGCCATTGGATGGGAACAACTTGCTCCATCCTTCTGGAGACCAGCCATTCATTGGCAAGTGGATGAAGCCCATCCAACAAGAACAATGCTCTGAATCACCTTGTTTGGCCCATCCAGTCAAGTCTCCGTGACCAGGATGAGAAAAGTCTTCTATGTCTGTGGCAAGCTCCTTATAAATGTTTTCCAAGCTGCAAAGAAAAATAAAGAAAGATTTTATTAAATTTTCTTCTAAAGTCACACTGCACATGTGCAGTAGATTAAGCAGAAAACTAGTTGAAAACTAGGGCGTAGGCTGATCCTGACATAGAACTACAAAGCTCTTATGCAGATAAACGGCTAGCATCTTACCTAGGTGGAGGCGGAACCGGTTTCTGAACACTGAAGCACAGCCCATGCGCTTGACCAGGTCCATGATATGGGTCTTGGCCCAGGATAACAACTTTTACCTGAACAGAAGTGAGAAAAAGCGGAGAAAGTGAACGGCCAGCAGTAGCCATTCCTGCTCCCAACTCACACTGCAATGCAGATAGAACTCACTCACTGCTTCTGTCTGCTAAGAAGTGCAAAGGGAATGGAATACCCATTGGCCCTCCTCTCTCACATTCTAGAAGCCTCATAGAGTTAGAGCACCAGTCCAGCCAATGCAGTACTGCCTATTCTGGCTGGCAGTGGCTCTCCATGAGAGCTCTCTTTCTCATCATCTGCTCCCTCAAGTCCTTTAAGCTGAAGACAGCACTGAAACTAAAGCTTCAGTGTGTGTGTGTGTGCTCCACCACTGTGATGCAGCTGGCAGAAAACTGACAAGATAACCAACAACCAGCAAGTTACATCACAATGGCTAGGAAAGGGACATGAACTGCAAAGTTGTTGCTTCAAATCTCAGGTCAGTCATAAAAACACTGCCTAGTCTTAAGCAAGTCACTCTCTCTCAGCTTCACCCCCCATTTATAAGGTGGAGTTACTAATGGCAGCCCATCTTTGTAGAGTTATGGTAAGGATATCCTAGGGAAAGTTCACACATTCTGAGAATCTTTGCAAGACTTATGGCTCTGGGTATTCCTGTTATCAGCTCTTCATTTGCAGAAAGTCTGAGGTAACCATGCCAGAAGCACTATATCTATTTAGGGACCACCAGGCTAAAGAGAAACTACTGATGATGTACATAGCAACCTCCCTTATCCTGGAGGAAAAGGAATGCAAAGTATTATACAAGTTTAGCCAATAACACGTTATTTTTTCCAGGTTGACTCACATCACGGACGTCGCACATCTGGGTCCAGGTGAAGACTTGATGTGGGGGTGGGAAAACTGTATAACGTTTGCGCTCCTCAGCAACAAAGGCCATGAGCTGGTTTGGGAGAGAGAAGAGGACATTTTCAGATCCCACCTAAGGAGTGCAGCAGGACAGGTAGGGAGAATAGAGTTGTGCCACAGCAGCACTTGGGCATGCACATGACCATACACTAGGGCCCAAATCCTAACCCAACTTTCCAGCACTGGCACAGTGGTGCCAACGGGACATGTGCTGCATGCTGCACTTGGGGGGGGCACTTATGGAGGCCTCCTCAAAGTAAGGGAATGTTTGTTCCCTTACCTTGGAGCTGCATTATTTATTTATCTGCAGAACTTATATCCCGCCTTTCCACTCCAGCGTTACCCTAATGTTGGTGCTGGAAAGTGGCCTAGATGAGTGTTTCTCAAACTGTGGGTCGGGACCCACTAGGTGGGTCGCAAGTCAATTTCAGGTGGGTCCCCATTCATTTCAATATTCTATTTTTAATATATTAGACTTGATGGTGCCATGGTATGTGACTGCATTTGGGGAAATGTTACAGATCTGTACTGTTAACAAGCTACTATGTATGTTATTTTAACAATACTAGTAAATGGGACTTAATCCTGGGTAAGTGTGGGTAGGATTTCCTGTTAGGAAAAATCTGTATGCGCAACCTCCTGATTTTAGAAATGGGCTATGTCAGAAGGCCAGATGCAAGGGAGGGCACCAGAATGAGGTCTCTTGTTATCTGGTGTGCTCCCTGGGGCATTTGGTGGGCCGCTGTGAGATACAGGAAGCTGGACTAGATGGGCCTATGGCCTGATCCAGTGGGGCTGTTCTTATGTTCTTAACTACAATTCCCAGAATGCCTTGCAGGTCTCTTGTTATCTGGTGTGCTCCCTGGGGCATTTGGTGGGCCGCTGTGAGATACAGGAAGCTGGACTAGATGGGCCCATGGCCTGATCCAGTGGGGCTGTTCTTATGTTAAAAACTTTCCTGCTTGACGACATCACCTTCCATAGCGACATCATTTCTGGTGGCTCCCGACAGATTCTCATTCTAAAAAGTGGGTCCCGGTGCTAAGTGTGTGAGAACCACTGGCTTGGATTATGTTTCAAGTGGCCCCTCCAAGCATCCACTCAGGGCCAGCAGTCACCTTTCCCTCTGCTGGAAAGCGAGTCCCACTGCTGCCCAAAACCCTCCAGAGAGGGCAGCTGCCACTGCTGAAGACATGAGTGGGTGCCTGGAGTGGACACTGGAGGAGCTGCGAGGGACTCCTGGAGGGAGGGCCCTGGTGCGAGCCTTTTGGGAGGCTGGAGACGATTTGCCCCCCACGTGCCCACCTGGGCGAAGTAGGGCTTGCTGAACTCCCCGGCCAGGGCGGCCCTCCAGCCCCGGCCGACCTCGGCGGGAACGAGGCTGCTGGTGCGGGTCGCGAGCCTCTGCAGAGCTGCCTCCTTGTTCCTGCGGATCCTGTCCAGCTGCTCCGGGCTGAGGGGTGGAGGGCGCGGGGCGGAGGCATCGGTCTTGGGCCTCTTGGGGGAGGCAGCCTGGAAAGCAGAGAGCAGCGGGGTGAGCAGGGCGAGCGGGCGGCAGAGCGGCCGGAGCGCGGCGGCAACCGCCGCCATGGTGCGCCAGCTTTGCAGCAGCAGCCCCCAAAGGCACTTCCGGCTGCAGGAAGACACGTGCGCGGTTCGCGGGAAAAAAGAGCAGCAACACAAGGACGCCACGCCCCCTCCTCCCCATTGAGCAGCCTGCAACTGCTGGGGCCACGCCCACCCCTCGCCGCTGCGGTCCCGCCCCTCGCGCTCCCCGATTGGCCCGCGGCTGAATCACGGCGCCTCAATGCGCCTATCGCAGCTCCTGCAGCCCGCCCTTGGCAACGGTTGCTAGAGAAGCAGCAGCGCCGACTGGTGAGTGGCGGGTCGCGCGTTCGGCCCGCCTACCCGCCTTTCCCATGGGCCGGAGCACAGCGAGGCGGCTCCTGATTGGCCGGCGCCTCAGAAGCGCGCCTTTTTCCAAGCCGCGCGGATTGAAAGCCCGCAGCGGTGCGCGGACCCCCCCCCCCGGCCCCCGTAGCCCACGAGCGCGCCACGGCTTACCTCAGCGTTCCCGCCCGACTCGGGCGAGCGGCTCCGCTTCGCGCTGGGCGCCGCCGAGAAAAACGACAGCAGCGTCTTCTGCCCGATCATGGCGGCTCCGTCGCTGGCCGGGACGCGGCGCTGCAGCTCGGGCGGGGAGAAGCGGCGGCGCTGCTGCTGCTGCGGCTCCTTACAGGAGAAGCGGCGCCGGTTCTCTCAGAGCTCAGAAACTGGCGCCAAACGGAACGCGCATGCGCAATCGAGGAGAGAGGCGTGGCCTGGGTCGTTTCGCGCATGCAGGGCTTTTAGGCAGCTAGCGGTGGGCGGGGCGAAGGAGCGCGAGTGGGAGGGGCAGCCTTAGGCCACGCCCCTGACACCGCAGGCTCCGCCCACCTGAAGGGGAAGTTCCGAAGACGCTGTTCAGGGCGGTGACGTCCGGAGGAGCGGGTGGGTGTGTCCTGGATCCCCGAGGGGGGTTCCCCCCAGGCAAGAGCAGCCCAGCTCCGGGACCCCAGGCGCCCGGGAAGGGAAGGGGCAGAGGGGCCACCGCCAGGCAGGCTCTGCAGCAGGGGCAGGACCTGGGTCCCCCCCAGAGCCCCCCACCCTCCCAGGGACTGATGGGGGGAGGAGGGGCCAGTGCCAGGCAGCCCTCTGGGAGTCCAGGTCCTCTCCCTGTCCGGGGGCTGCAGTGCAGGGTCTGCCTGGTGCTGTCCCCTCCTCCCCTCCCCCTGTCAGCCCCTGGGTGATGAGTGGGGGGCTCTGCCTCCACTGTCGGCCAAGGCTGGCTCCTGCAGGGCAGACCTGGGCACCCTGCAAGTGGTCACCCAGTTTTTTGCGGGCACCTTTAAACAGGCCCCCCCTTTCCCCAGCACTTGCTCTTGCTGCCTCTTTTCTCCTGCCCCTCCTGTGGATCAGCTTCCCTGGGTGACCTGGAGTGCTGAAAGAGGGAGGCACAGCCCACAGAAGCACATCCTTCAGGTGCAGCCAAGACGACCCCAGAGCATGGTGCTGGTTGCACTTGGCCACCTGGCAAGACTGGGAGAGCAGCCCTTGTCCTGTCTTTCCTTATCTAACAGGCATCTGTAATTACAGGTTTGTTCCCGTCTCTTTCCCCCAAAGTTTGGGTGCAGAGCAGCTGGCAATGGATAAATTCCTAGTCCGAGGCACTTGCAAGTCTCCAGCAGGACAGGAGGGGAGAGCCTCCCCTGAGCCAAAAGCAGAGGATACAGCAAGCTGTGCTGAGGAAGGCAGCAGCGGGGAAGAGAAGCGGCCCAGGCTGGAGGCATCTCACCAAGAGGATCTCGGCTTAAAATGTGCTCCTTGGAAGCAAATCCGGGCCGAGGGCCTGAGCTGTGACTACATCATCCTGTTTGGCCGATCGGAGGCGGATAGAATCTTCCAGGAGTTAGAAAAAGAGGTGGAGTATTCCGAAGGTGAGGCAGCATCTGGGGTCTGCCCCACTGTCATCCACAAAGCTGGCCAAAGTGCTTGGCTTCAGTGTCCTTCTGCAGTGCTAGTCTGTGCAATGCTTGTGCCTGACTCTGCCCATCACCTGAAGAGGTTGTCTTACACATATCATCACTTGTGGAAGCACAATGGGCAGCAACATGTGGGAGGGCCTTCTCTGTTGCGGCTCCTGCCTTGTGAAACTCCCTACCACTGTGTTCAAATTGAATTTAAGTCTTCAAACGACCTAACAAAACAATAGAATTAGTTGCACCCAGTTGTGGAAATTGTTCCATTTTTCTCTTCAAAGTAGGGGCCAAACTCCACATCTTTGGCAAGTGGCACAACATTCCAAGGAAACAAGTGACCTACGGGGACGCTGGGCTGACCTACACTTACTCGGGCACCACCTTTACTCCCAAGCCTTGGATTCCCGTGCTGGATCGCATCAGAGACCGGATCCAGCTGGCCACCGGTCACACCTTCAATTTTGTTCTGATTAACAGGTAACATTGAGGGATTGGGGGCCACGTGAAGCGTATGTAAGTTTGCCTGCCTGCTTGCCTCTCCAAGAGTCAATGTTATTTGCAAAGTTTTATATCTACCTATCTACCTATCTACCTATCTACCTATCTATCTATCTATCTATCTATCGTATTGTGGACTTGGAGTATTGTGTCCAATTCTGGTCGAACAGACAAAAGAAAATATTTCTTTACTCAGCATGTGGTTGGTCTGTGGAACTCCTTACCACAGGATGTGGTGATGGTGTCTAGCCTGGACGCCTTTAAAAGGGGACTGGACAAGTTTCTAGAGGAAAAATCCATTACAGGGTACAAGCCATGATGTGTATGTGCAACCTCCTGATTTTAGAAATGGGTTATGTCAGAATGCCAGATGCAAGGGAGGGCACCAGGATGAGGTCTCTTGTTATCTGGTGTGCTCCCTGGGGCATTTGGTGGGCCACTGTGAGATACAGGAAGCTGGACTAGATGGGCCTATGACCTGATCCTGATCTATCTATTTATAGATTAGATAGATAGATGCTACCCCTTGATGGCTTTCTGGAAGTGCAACTTGCCTTTAGTCAGTGGGGAGATGCTGGCAATGACTTGGGCTTCTGCCTGTCCTCTGGGCCCAGTTCATGATGCTTTCTTTCATCCACAGAGCCCTAACTAGTGTGGGAATTCCTTAAAATGTCTAGGGGCTCTCTCTGACCCCACACTCACCAAAGCCCCACGGTCTTTCTGACCTCATTATCAGCAGCATAGTGGCTATTACATTTTGTACCAAGGCAGCCAGCTTCACATGGTAGAGAGCCTGGTCACCCTTCCCCTCCACTAAGCAGCTCAAGCATCCCACCTCTGGGTTGAATTGCAGCCTGTTAAAACAGGTGACCTGTTAAAACAGAGAGCCTGTTAACAGCCTGTTAAGACAGATTGTCAGGGCCTTCCTCCCAAGTACTTGTGCTTAGTACTGTCATCTAGCAGTAGATTCCAAAGCACAGTTACTTAGAAGTAAGTTTTAATGATTGGCATGAGACATGCACTGGAGCAGCCTGCTTGGAGCCTTGATTAAATTTTGACATAAATTCCTACATATAGGTTTGCTGAAGTACAGAGCCCATTTGGCCCTGTAAAGTTACATAATGCTTAAGCATCTATCTCCCACAGATATGCAAGGCTCCTTCGCTGTAAGTACCATATTACTGTCAAAATAGACTGGTAACAGATCTCCCCTGGGCTTCTGCAGGTATAAAGATGGGCACGACCACATGGGCGAGCACAGAGATGACGAGAGAGAGCTGGTCCCTCGCAGCCCCATTGCGTCGACCTCCTTCGGAGCCTGCAGAGATTTTGTCTTCCGGCACGGTGCTTCCCGGGGCAAGGGCGCCTCGTGCCACCTCAGCCCCATCAGGCTGCAGCTGGAGCACGGCAGCCTCCTGATGATGAACTACCCCACCAACCGTTACTGGTACCACAGTGTGCCCAGCCGCAAGAAGGTCTTGGCCCCGAGAATCAACTTGACGTTTCGGAAGGTGATGGTCCTCTAGTGGGACTGCAAAGGAAGACACACTAGGCTGGCTCTTTGCCTGGTAGACATCGCCCGACCTCCAGCCCGCATGGAGTCTGAAAGTGTCTCCTCAGTAGCGTTCACCAAAGGCACACAAGTGGGACCCTGGTTCTGTGATGCTGGGGGCCACTTCTGCTGGTGCTCCTGCAAAGCAAGGCCTATGTCTCTTCCTTACAAGCCTCAGGGGGCTCTGCTTGTTTTGTCAACTACACACCCTGTGCCTGCTGGGATTGGGGGGAGAGCTGCCTTCCTTGGAGGTGCACCTGCACAAAAGGAAGGAGGATTCATTTTGCTTGGTTGTACCTAGTTCTCCACCATTATGCTCATAGCAAATTATGGGAAGGCATTTCAAAAGCTTCCCCCCACAGAATCGACACCCTTTATGGGGCAGCCCAGGTTCCAGCCATCCCCCTTCCTTGACCAGTTCAGCTTAATGAATCATATCAGCCTGGTACTGCCTCCCTTTCTGCAATAATCCTCTAGTTCCGGAACCTACCTTTTCCACTCTGGCCTGGCAGCTAAAAGTCACCTCTCCCCCTCCAGCCTATACAGAGATGGGTCAGTTCCCTGCTCTAGAACAAAGTTATTTTCTCCCTTCTAACCAGGAGCCATTAGCACCTGCTAAGTAAGAGCAGTCTGGGCCAAGGCTGGATTCAGAAAATACTCTCTGCTTTGACAAACTGAAAGTGGTTTGAGAGGGCTCTCACTTCCTGTGGAGTAACCAAGTTTCCTGTGCCCCACTGGCCTCTCGCATCAATCAGCTCTTTCAGGATTTGGGCATAGTCTGCCAAATCTGTTTACCAGAGGACTAAAAGTGGGAGGACACCCACTGCAAGCTGCAGCCCCTCAAACTATTGTTCATCTCCAGCATGTGTCATGCTTTGTGTATCTGCTGATCTGTGCTTTCTAAATAAAATATGTCAACCCCCCCCAGGAATTGTGACTGCTCTGCCCCTTGGACATATGTCGCTCTAGCAACCCTTCTGTGAACCAGGAGAGTCACGTGAGGGACAAGACACCATTGCTTGCCACAGCCGAAAGCTTGGAATGTCTTGGGAGCACTGAAAGAGGGTGCAGTTGCTACCTGGTCATATGACAGATGGAAAAATGACAAAGGGTCCTTGAGTGGGTGAAGGTTTGCACACCTTCCAGCCAAGGCTGCTATGCAGTCAGCAGAAAGGGAGTACATAAGAACAGCCCCACTGGAGTAGAAAAAGCCAGACTCTGGCAGGGGGAGGAGTGCCTACTGCTTGCTACCACACATTGCCAGTTTACACTTTCTACTGGGCTGGTGTATTTCTTGTTACAACACAAGGCAGGCACAGAATAAGAGAACAGACCCTCTTGGCTACAGGCCTTGGCAAAGATAGTACAACAGCAGATGAGACTCTTTAATTAGTGAACTCCAGCACCATCAAGTGATGGAGGTGCTCTTTCCACACTGGCCAAGGACAGCTGCTCCTCTGGCACATGCTACTCCTTGAGAAGGGCAGGCCTGAGACAAAGAGTGAGGACCAATCCAGATGGGGCTATGGCAGGGCGAGGAGTAGAAGTGGGGTCGCACTCAGGGAAAGAGTCCCTCTTTGCAGGCTACATGACTCAGTCTCTTCTCCTGAGTTTACAGAAGTCAAGCACTTCTAGCTGCTCAAGTGTCTTGTCACTTGGTGGTGAGCTCAAGTGGCAATCCGACATCCTTGTGCTGATGGGATTCCCTGTGATACAAAAAGCCTTACCCCCCAACTGGATAAACTGAAAACAAAGAGGAAGGCTGCAGTGGGCAGAAGCAGCTTGAACACATCCAAAAAGGCTTCAGGCTGGAAAGACACATAGGGGCTTTTTGGTGGTAAAGCCATAAGAAAGTTTATTTTTTACTGAGCTAGACTCAAACTTGTGGCAGAATTTCTCAGTTCATCGTGCCAGTTTTGACGCAGAGGGTGGGAAGAGACCAACCAGTCGCTGTGTGGCTTCCATTTGCGCACACCAACGTGACACGTGCAGCCACATGCAGAACATGGGTGACACCCCCCCTACACACACTCTCCCTGGAAATTTTAAGCAAGCGAACACACAGTAAGCAGGGCCGATCTCAACATGGCAGGCATTAAGTGGATTCAAATTCTGATCAAGGCACTTCATTGCAGGTTCTTCACCTCTGATATATTAAACAGTTGTGGCAACTGCTTCACCTGGTTGAACCTTTTAAAGGTTGGTGCTAAGAAGATCCATCACAACACAGGAAAGAGGTAAAACTAGGAAGAGCAGCCCACAGCGGACTCCGCTTCAACTGAGGATTTTACAGACAGAAGAGAAACACTTCTCCAAGTGGGAGCGGATGATGTGGGTCGACCAGGTAGCAGTGTTTTGGTCCAAGGGGCCAACTCCTTGCAGGATCTGGCCACTCTCCAGGGACTTGCAAGGGAGTTGTCAGCCCAACACAACAGATGGTGTGTCACTTCCTGTCTGCTTGTATTACTCCTCGGGCCGGAACTCCTGGCTCTGGTGCTGCCGTCTGGAGTGGATGCGCTCGTAAAAGAGCAGGTAGGCGCTGGACGAAAGGACTTCCTGCAAAGTCGTTTTGCGTACCACGTCGTCGGAGATCCACAGCCACTGGTTGCTGGCAGCCAGCAGGTTTTTGGAAGACGGGGGAAACCGGCGGTACGTCACGAAGTGTCCTGAATGCATGTCCCCGTGGTGGACCACGACAGCCATCAGGCGGTACAGATATGCGGGGGAACTGATGAGGAAAGAATACAGAAAAGGAAAAGGAGATGGCAGAACAGACTGCAGGCGACAGAGAGAGGATTCTAGTCAGGGCCAGTGCAAGAGCTCCCTGCCCCTGCAGCAGTGCACCAAATGCTACCCCTTCCTACCTTGGCAGCTAGCCGGCAGCTGCCTTTGCTGCTTCCTGGTTTGAAGAGGAAGTGTGGAGGAGGAGGAGACTGTAAGTAGACTAGGCTGAGAGGATGTAACTGGCTCAATGTGGTCACCAAGATTCACCAGATTCCTCCTGCCCCTTGCCTGACACTGACCACTACACCATGCTGCCTCTTTCTGCAGTTTGCACCACACACCAGGGGTTGTAGCACTCTGCGTTGCAGCCTGTGCTGAACCCAAATAGGTCTGAATTGCACCCTGACAGTGACCAGGCAATGGAACAGGTGTCTGGCTCTGGCCAATGTTTGACGGCCGACTTACCCACAGTCCGGAACAGCCACGTACGGGAAGGCGATTGGGGAGGACAGCCATTGGGAGTGGGAGCAGGAGCCATTCATCAAGGCAGATTTGTTGCTGTCCTGCAGTGCTGTGTCTGCAAAAGAAAACATATGCTAGGCTTCCGGGTGTGCCAGAGAGAGGCGCACCCACAGTGCAACAGTATACCTTTCTTAGGGCTACACTTTTGGGCCTCATTTATTCCCTGCTTTGTAGCTGAAATTGCACCATTTGTGTTTAGGCAACAACAACCCCCCCCCCCCCGTCATTTCTCCCCCCAATACCTGGTGACTTTGGTCTAGTCCCCTCCTTCGAGCTGGGCGATGGCTCCAGGTCCCCTCTGGGACTTGACTTCTGGGCGGGGAAACGATGCTTGTAGAGATCCATGACGAGGAACTCTCCGAACTGGACGTGTTCGTTCCGTTTCAGAGGCACGCCTTGATTGGACCAGCTCAGCCTTTGCAGGTGGATGCAGAGACACTGAGGAAGCTGCGGAGCAAGACATCACATCAAGACGGGGCCACAGTGGGAAAACGGGGGGGGGGGGTCTCCCATGCAGCAGCCACTGTCTTGGAACCTCAACATGTGCCTGCTCACGGCCTGTGGCTCACACAGTGGATGGGCAAGTCAGCCTGTTTTTTTCAGCTGTATCAGACTGCAGCTGGAAAGCCTCCTGTCTGAATGCTGCCCTGTGTGAAAATAACCCCCCCCCCACACACACACATAGTAAACAACCATGTTCCAACCAACTACTTTTCCCCCTTCCCACAGCTGAGATGCTGACTTTCTTAGTGCAGGGATGCATTTCTTTTTGCGTGTGTACATATGTAGGAATAATTCATTGCCTGAGCAGCAGTACAGTATTCCACTCAAGGCAGCATACATGAGGCCATCCGATACCATCCACAGTGAACCTGCAAGCTAGGCTAGACTGAGAGCAAGCAACTTGTATGAGGGCCTGCCTGCAAAATTCCACAAAGGAAGGGGGATTTGAACCCAGGTCCAGCATGCCAAACTGGCTGTCAAGTTTTTTCTATCTCCATAATTCACGGTGAACCTGACAATTTCTCCCATTTTTCAGAAGAGGAAGGAGGCGGCAATCTGCAGGCTTCTTCTTCACCCCCTGCACTATCACTTGTGCTCCTGTAAGAGGAAGCATTTATACACACACGTAGTGAGTGATCAACTAATCCCACCCAGCACCACCGGCAAGGCGTCTGGGTCCGAGACCTTGCTGATGATGAACAGGACCCAAGCGAACATTGGCTACACTCGTGAGGCAGCCATGTTCCACCCCAGCCACCCACGGCCCTTCTGTCTCACAGCCTCCAAAGCTGCCCCAAAGGAGACCGTGGGCACCCGGTGTCAAGAGGGGCTCACCTTCCCCAGCTTCAGCTGCTTCACAAACGTTGTTCTCCGGTTCTCCGTGATGTGCCCACTCACTGCTCTGTCTGCCTGAATCTGGGGAGGGGGAAAAGCCCAGAACACACAGTCACTCCTGCTTATTCAGGCGCAGCAGCCCAGAAGGCAGCACCCTGCACAACACCACAGACCTCAAAGATAGAATCAGAGAGAAATCATTCCTTTGGGAGAAGGCTGGTTCTCGGCCGAGATCATGGCGAGCCTCCCAAAGCGCAACAGAGACACACTGCAGCTCTAGCAAAGCCTCCACATAACAGGGAACCTCTGGGAGATGGTAGCAGTTCTTGGTTTTGCCAGCCACAGAGACCCCTTCCAGCTCTTGCTCAGTGCTGCCTCCCTCTGGCAGTGCCTGGCTTTACCCTTCCTGAGGCTGCAAAGAGAGGCCAGGTGCCACTGGGTGGGCGGAAGGATTGAGAGGCAGGCTGGAGAGGGGCTCCTGGTGGACTGGCAGCATCAGTAGCTGCTGCAGTCACTTGTGGGCATCTCAGGAGACGGAGGCTCCACTTAGAGCTTCTGCATGAACATGTCGAAGATGTAGCCAAACTACTAAGAAAGATACAGCCATCATCAGGCAGGCCAGAGGATAGGACAAGAGGGAAGAAAGGGCCAAGATAGGCTGGGGCAGGGAAGGGAGCAGCTTTCCGTTTTGCCTTCTAACCTGAGCTGGCAGCGCCCTCCAGAGATGGAGAGTCTGGCCCAGAATGCTTTGCAACACTAAAGACGATCGGTACTGCTCTGGGTAATAAAAACAGCCTCAAGCCAGTGACATTTCTGAGCCCCTGGGGAAAAGGTCATTGAGTGCACACCCCAAGTGGGAGGGTTGCCAACATCCAGAGAAGGCCATACTTGCGTGCAATTGTCACAGACGACGTCCTTGACCGATTCAGAGGAGATGAAGTGATGGAGGCAGTGGTCCAGGGTCAGGGGGTGGCCCTAGGTACAAGGGAGGCAATCCAAAGTAACTAAATGCATCCCTAAATACAAAAAACTTGGCCCATCCATCTTGCAAGATCCAGCCAAGCTCAGACAGCAACCACTTACCCACACAGTGGCAGGAATGCTCAGAGAGAGGCTGTCAAATGTATCATAGCGGAGGGGGCTCTGAAAGAAAAACAAGCCCTGATCTCAAAGGGTTCTAGCCCCACGTTCTCCTTCCCACAGTCTTCATGGGCACCGTGCAACTTCTCCTAAATTCACTTCCCCCCACAAAGGGGGAAAAATACATCTCCTTGTGCACTCCAACACAAGCAGAGTGACCGCTCCACCCCACCTGGGCCTGAGCCCCCTCCATCCTGATAACTCCCTGGGTGCGGAGTAGACCAGGGTTCCAACCAGGGAGCCATCCCGTTTGTGCATCTACCTGATGTTTGCAGTTCTTGCACACAATGTTGCTGGTCAACCTCCCATGAAAAGGGTGCTGCAGCTTCCAGTGACTTGACAGAGGATGAGGGGACCCTAAGGACCATGATATGATGTTCCAGTTGACCTCTTCATGTTTTGAAAGGTACGGTACCCCCCCCCACCAGCATGCCCCAAAGTTCCCAGTATCTGAGGCACTATATGCTTCTGTATATTCTAACCTATCCCCTAAGATCATGGGTGGCGGGGGAGGGGAGGTTCCTGCTTTGTGTGCCATCATTAATGGAAGCTAGAGGGTGGTGGCCTTTTCTGTGGGGGCAGGGAGAGGACATCAGATCACAGGACTCTGTCACTCCAGGACACACCATTCCTCTGCTGTGAGAGAATTGACTAGGGACCTTCTCCCTGCCAGGCATGGGTGTAGCCACTGAGCGACAGTCCCTCCACAGGTGGCAGAGCTGGGAAAGGCCTCTCTCTCTCTCTCTCTCTCTCTCTCTCTTCTCGAGTCCCTGAACAGACCCTGCCAGTCAGCGCAGACAACTCTGGGACACACGAAGCAGCTGCTAGACCCTGCAGAAGGCAGCCTCTGGTGCTCTGGAGGCTCCCAGATCACAAGGGGGCAGCCCAGAGCTCTCCAGGCCCCTCTCGTCCCCACCCCCTGTGGACTCCGGAACCCAGGCACGGGGAAAAGGGGGAAAATAATGTCTGCTACCAAGACACTTTGTGTTTCACCAGGGAAGAAGAGCAGGGTTACCTCTTGTCCTGCAGTGGATTTGCTTTTGGGGTATTTCCGGCTGCTACAGAAATGGATACAAAAGCAGAAGTTTGTTACAAGCCACAGGGTCTTTTGTTCATGTGCACATGCTTGGAGAGCTGAGCACTGCTTATCTGAACATTCTCCATGGGACGAGGGGAAACCTCTCAACACACAAACTTCAATGTCAAGGAGAAGGCCAACCTGACATTTCAGTTTGCTGTATGCAGGATGGGGTTTCTGCCCGGGGGGAACACTGAAAGGGGCAACCCATCCGCCTTCTCTCCTCTAGCCTGATGTGGTGCAGAACGTGGGGAGCCAGTGAGATCCTGGCCACCTGATTTACAGCAATCCAGCATGAGCATGAGAGCCACCGTGTTGCCATCCAGGCCCTTCTCACTGCTGCACATCCCGCCAAGGCTGCGACCTCTTTTTCGGGCATCACCCAACAACACACAGCCTGGCTCACTTTCACAAGTGATCGATAAGGGGACTTCCTGCAGCACCTCCGGGCCCTTGTGGCACATGCTCAATTTGGCTAGCACTGGACTGTAAAAAGCAGAAGTGGAAAGTCCTGTGTTTGGTCAGAAGGGCCTGTGAGGAAGGACCAAGCGTTTGCAGAGGACGACCCTTCTGTTGAACCTACAGAGTTTCTGTAGTATTCACCTCTAGCGAATGCACATCAAACAGAGGCATAACCCGAGGCTGACGATCTCGTTCATCTTCCAGCGAGGAGGTGAGGACGTGGAACAGCTCATGAGCATCCTACCAAAAGAAAGCAGCAGACAGCTGAGGAAACCAGGTTGACCTAACTGGAAAAGCAGAGGGGAAGGAATGGACGGGGGGGGGGGAGGAATAGACACCTTCCAGGTGCTTTTTCACTGCTTTGGAAATCTTAAGCATTTCTCTTCCCTTAAATACTCACACAGACACCCCTCCCTCTTTCCCTGTGGGCTCCTGGTAGCCAAAACAGGAGAGGGACAGCCTAAAGCCCCTGCTTCCCATACAATCCCAAGTTTGGTCCTTAAAAGGACCTTCAGTGGCAAGGCTGGATTCATACTGCATTGAAAAATCCATTCACACCTGCCTAAAAAGGCCTCCCACTGCAGGCCACATTCCTCTGACAACTACCTGCTCTTCAAAAGAGGAGATCTGCCACCGATACGTCCTTAAGACCTCCAACAGGCAGCTGGCGTCCAGAAGTTCGTCATCCACCACCTCCTGGCAGGATAATGCTGAGGGCATCAAAAGCAGAGCCAGGAAGCGAATCCAGGTCACAGAACAAAACAGAAACACTTCCACCTCTGAATCCAAACCTCAGGCCCTCCTAGTGCAGCGTCTTTCCCCTTGTGTTCCTGGGTAGGCTAGCCTCAGAAGTGCAAAACTTTGCTAGGAAAGATTGTGGGGGAGTTTACACGATGATCAGTTCTGTCATCTACCAAGATCTGCCTGCAGAAGACTACAATTTCTAGTTTTTATAAATATCCTTTCTGGATTTTAATATAGGATTCTCCGCAGGCTGGCTCTGGAGTTTGTTCTAGTACTGTGCACTGCCACCGGGAGCCACCATGGCATATCAGGGTTCATGGGAAACTCTCATATGCAGGGAAGCAGCAAACAGCATTACAGCAGCTCCTAGAGGGAGAATAAAGCAATCCTCTGCCAGCAGAGACCCACACAAAAGCTGTTCCTTCATCTTCTGTGGTAGGAAACATCAGGCCTGTCAAGTTCTGTGGGATTCGATCGAATATGCAAGTTTATCAAGTGAGAGGCAAGATGTAGCAGGAGTCAAGAATTAAGGAGTAAAAGTTGTTCCATTTTATGGTCAGGGTAACCCAGATGCAAACACGCTACAAAGAGAGTGTTACCTTTCAGGAGGTGAAGCAACGTCAAGGATAGGCACTGGCGCCCAGGAGTCTCGCTCTGGGCAGCCTTGTACTGAACTGTGAACCCTTCCAACCACTTGATCAAAGATGGACAAGCAGACAGTCCTTGAAGCAGAGAGTTCATGAAGCACGTGTTCCCCAGGTTGAGAAGGCCTGGCACCAGCCCTGGGGAAAAAAAGAGATTGTGAACTATTCTAGAGCAGAAGTATTCAACAAGTGGGTCAAGACCCAGACTCAGGAGGGTTGTGTCAGTGCTGCCAACACCAATTTTAAGCCCAGGCCTGCATAGTTTGGACAGTAACTGTAGGAAGGGGACCTAGAGGAAGTAAATCCCCCCAGAGCTGCTGGCCTCAGCCAATGCACCCAAGAGCAGGTCCACTCATTTTCCGAAGCATCCACCTGTGGCTGTTCTGGTTCCAATTTAGCTCCATCTGCTTCTCAGAACTAAGGACATGCTGTGGCCATGCCACTCCCTGCCTCTCCTTTCCTTCCAAATGCTCTGGAAGGAAAGAAAGGGCAGAATGCAGTAGCAGCACCCAGTGACTGGGTGTCAGAGGGTGGGAAAAGGCCACTCATTTGCCAACGCTTCTTGCCTGCTAGGCTCTTGCAGGTGAACGCCAAGTTGCAGGTAGGTCTCAGCACTTGTAAACTGCCTTAGAACACAGGCTCTCCAAGTGTGGGAGGGCAAGGGCAATTGCCAGGAAGGCTCAGAGGTCCACCACAGGCTTGGGGTGAACACAAACTTATGAATGTCATCACTTGTTGAGCTGTTCATCTGAATTGTACTGCCAGGTAGGAAGGATCTTACTAAAATTCTGCACCTGTTGAGAAATTAACAGTGCAATTCTAGGCATATCGACTCAAAGAAATAAGCCCACTGACTTTAATGAGACTTGCTCCCAGTTAAGTGCATCAAGGATTGTAGACTTAGGAAATCAGCAAAGCACTATAGTCTTCTTCACCTCTTGGCAGGACAAGATGGATGAGCAGCTTGCCAAAGGCTGAGCTGTAGCCCACAGCAAGTTGGAAAAACTGTTCTATTTGGATGAGGAGACAAAAGTGCCAAGCCCCTGCCCTACAAAACCCACCCGGTCTCTCTCACCTTTTCTGCGTTTTTTCCTCTCTGTGATGGGACCCCACAGGACATAGACACTTGCAGCAAGAGCAGCCGCAATTCCACCAATGACACCCCAGTTCTTCATTACTTTAGATCTAAGGATAACGAAAAGAATCCATCTTCATTAGATTAGGGGGCCTTCAAAAACTTGGGGGGGGGGAGTTGGTCTATCAAGCAGCCAGAAACGAAGCCTCCACATTCAGGGGCAGTTACCTCTGAGTCTTGGGTGCTGGGGCCAGTCCCAGGCCCACCCACCTCCCCCCCACACACAGCCAGAGGCCTCCAGAAAGCCTCCAGGTGGGGGGCACCCCTCTCCTGTGGCCTGCTCCACCCTCTGGCATTCAAGGGTAGACTGCTCCAGCCCAGGGAGGCTCTACTGCACTCTCAGGTGAAAATCAATCCTACCTCTGCAGTCTTGGGCACTGGGGCCAGTCCCAGGCCCACCCACCTCCCCCCACAGCTATCCAGAAAGCCCCCCAGGTGGGGATGCCCCTCCCCTGTGGCCCGCGTCCACCCTCTGGCACTCAAGGGTAGACTGCTCCTGCCCAGGGAGGCTCCACTGCGCTCCCAGCTCCGTCCCCCTCTCCAGGCTCACCGAGCCGCCCCTCCGGCCCGCAGGAGCCGCCTGAGCGCCGCCTCGTCCCACTCCTCCGCCCCCAGGAGCATCCCACAAAGCCCGCCCGCTCCTCGACGGCGCTAAGCCCCTGGAAGCCGACAGCTGATGGGGTAAGACAAACAGGAACGGACCGGAAGTGGCGCGCCCGGACGCCTTAGCAGGACGGACGCCTTGGCAACGGGCTCCCTCGCTGGTTGCTAAGGAGCCCGCTCGCTCCGCCCCCTCCCCTCCCCGCGTAGGGGTCCAGCAACAGCAGGGGGCGGGCTTTTCCTCGCTCAGAACACTCCAAAGAGACTGATTGCTCAGGGAGCCAATGAGGAGCGAGGACTGCCCAGCAGACAACCAATCAGGTGCTGAGAAGCAGGTGACTCGGCCCTGCTCTGCAGCATCAGGGCTCAGACCAGGACTCTGACTCAGAGGGTGTGGGTGGCACCAAGATGGCTGCCATTGGGGCTGCCTGGGGGGCTGCCTGGCTGGCTGGGGGGCACCAAGATGGCTGCCACTGGGGCTGCCTGGGGGGCCTGCCCTGCTCTGTCTCCAGACAAACAAGCAGATAAACAAACAAGCAAACAGATAAATAAATTAATACACAAATAATCAAACAAGCAAATAAATAAATGAACACATAAACAAGTAAACAAACAAGTGACTCATAGCCCAACCCCGTACCTGTCTACTCAGGAGTAAGTCCCATTAGAGTCAATGGGACTTACTCCCAGGAAAGTGTGGGTAGGATTGGGCTGTCGGTGAACAAACAAATGAACAAACAAGCAAGTAAACAAACAAATAGCTAAACAAATAAAGAAAACAAGAAACACACACACAACATCTAGTGAACAGTACTGTAAAACCCCCACTGAAAACCTGTGTAAACCACCTTGAATGCTGTGTAAAAACAGAGAAAGACAGTATTCCAATCGATCAATCAATCAATTGTACATCCATAAAGTACTGCACAGAGCAGCAACTGTTACCCTGCACATGCCTGATCTTGTCTGATCTCGGAAGCTAAGCAGGGTCAGGCCTGGTTAGTATTTGGATGGGAGACTGCCTGGGAATACCGGGTGCTGTAGGCTTCTACCATAGTCTTTCCAGACTGAAGCTTGCCAACCATCTCCCTATACTGAACACTATTTCGCGATCTCGTCTGATCTCGGAAGCTAAGCAGGGTCAGGCCTGGTTAGTACTTGGATGGGAGACCGCCTGGGAATACCGGGTGCTGTAGGCTTAGACCATACTCTTTCCAGACTGAAAGTTGCCAGCCATCTCCCTATACTGAACACTATCTCCTGATTTCGTCTGATCTTGGAAGCTAAGCAGGGTCAGGCCTGGTTAGTACTTGGATGGGAGACCGCCTGGGAATACCGGGTGCTGTAGGCTTCTACCATAGTCTTTCCAGACTGAAGGTTGCCAACCACGTCCATAAAGTGATGGGGTTCCACCATCCCCAGTGATGCCACTGCATTGAGCTGTCATTTTCAACCTTTTTCCCCCCCTTGTCAGCACAAAATTTCCATTTTGTGCCTCCAGCTTGAGCACCCTAACAAGGCATTGAAAAGCCGTGTTGTGATTGCCTGACTTTGGCATCACCCTTGCAAATGTCTCCACCCAAAAAAGGAACAGGGAGCGAGGGGCGGACCAGAAGGAAGACTTCAGTTTTCAGGGACAGCACCTCCTCTCTGGACCAGCTCCTTCCCAGCACATTCTCTTCCTTTCCACAAGTGCCTGAGGTCCAGGGCCGGGCTTAGCAGGTGGGGGGCCCAATTGGAAGCATATTTTTGGCGGGGCCTCAGGTTGCAGAATCTTGGCTGTGCTATAGACTTTATATCTCTAGGGCAGAATGGACAGTCACCCAAATGTGCGCTTCCAAAGTGCATGGGAGTGAATGGACCACATGTGAACGACATGTCAGTAGGGCTTACTCTATACTCTACACATACTCTATACTCTTACTCTACGCATGTGGACCACATGCACATGTTAATACCAGTTTGCATACAAGACCCTAGCATGGGGGAACCCCTTAAGAACAGGGCCCAATTGGGAGCACTTAGTCCAGTGGGCATAAGAACATCATCAGCGCCCTGCTGGATCAGGGCAAAGGCCCATCTGGTACAGCATTCTGCATGTCACAGTGGCCCACCTGATGCCCACCTGATGCTCATTAGTGTCCCACCTGATGAGCACACAAGACCACAAGAGACCTGCACCCTGGTGCCCTTCCTTGCATCTGGCAGCCTACTTCTAAAACCAGGAGGCTGCATGTACCCATCATGGCTTGTAACGCATGGTGGACTTTTCCTCCAGGAATGTGTCCGACCCCCTTTGCAAGGCACCCAGGCCAGACGCCATCACCACATCTGGTGGCAAGGAGTTCCGCAGACTAATGATGTGCTGGGTCAAGGAATACCTTCTGTTGCCTGCCCCAGCTCTCTCCAAGCCTCCTGGTCTCCATGCCCAAGCCAAGTGCCTGCTGTGAAAGAGCCTGGGGGAGGGCCAGTGCGCTCAGCGGGTAGAGCCCCCCCCCCCCGGATTGGTGCCTCCCTGCGGCAGCAGCATCCTCGGGGCAGAGCCCTGGCGGAGGGGAGGAGGGAGCAGGGCGCAGGCTCGGCAGCGGCTCCTTTGTCCTGGCGGGGAGCAGGTGACGCTGCTGCTGCCGCCTGGCTGGCTGGCTGGCTGGCTGCCTTCCTGCCGCTGTCCAGCGCCCGCAGCTCCTGAACCATGTGAGGGCGATGCGCGCGGCCCCCCCGGCCATGGAGGAGGATCTGTTCCAGCTCAGGCAGCTGCCGTGAGTCGCCCGGGAGGGGCTGGGGGGCTGGGGTGGGAGAAGCCACGGGTTGCAGCCCCTTCCCTGCAAGGAGTGCCCCCTTTCTGGGAAGCCTCTGGAGACAGCCTGCCCCCCCCCCCAAGCTGGCACCCTTGCTCCCTTGCATCCTTGTGCATGGCTTTTGCACCACCATTTTTTTTGGGGGGGGGGGGTTAAAAGAGATTGCAGGAGGACCCCCCCGCACCCAACCTGTGCATTGCACGGGGGGGCCTCTGGAAAGAATTTTAACATCCCCCCCCCACCGGGGAATCTGGCTTTTTTCTTGCAAATCTGCAAGAAAAATCCTCCAGGTTAGGGGGCGGAGAGAAAGAGGGTGTTGGGAACTCTGGGGGGGGGGTGGAGAATGTGCATCTCTGCGGGGGGGGGAGGCTCCTTCTTTGAATGCAGCTGGCAGTAACACCCACACAATTGCAGGGCTGGGTCTTTGCAGGCCTGCAGCCGCTTCCCTGCCTGGCTCTGGGGGGAAATCCCCTCTGCCCTCCTGGGGGCTGGAAGGTTTTTTCCTCCTCAGCCTGCAGCCCACCTTCAAGTGCTGTCCTAATGAGCTTGATTAGGGGCAGGGAGGCCAGGGAGGGTCGGTTTTGCATCCCCAGGCACTCCTGGAAGCCCTCCCGGGAATGGAGACTTTTGCAAAGCTCAGACCATTACAGCTGCAGTCCTCAGCTTGGGAGTAAGGCTGCAATCCTAGCCATGCTTTCCTGAGAGTAAGCTCCATTGATTATAATGGGACTCATTTCTGAGTAAGCAGGCATCGGATTGGGATCTAAGGGCCCAATCCCATCCAACTTTCCAACACTGGTGCAGCCACAGTGCAACCCCAAGATAAGGGACTAAATGTTTCCATACCTTGAGGAGGCCTCTGTGACTGCCTCACCCCCCACAGGATGCAGTGCATGCCCCCTTAGCACTGGAAATTGGATAGGGCTGGGCCCTAAGTCCTTTGCAAGCAGCCAACATGCACAGGAATGGAGGGCAAGTTCTGTGCCCTAACTTTCTTGCCTGGCATCAGTGGGGCTTACTTCTGAGTAAAGACAACTAAGGCCAAGCTTGCAATGGGCCACTGTCTTCTGCTTCCTTCATTCCAGCATTTTTAAAAAGCCTTCTACTCCTAAAGAAGGTTTGCTCACCTCTTAATATTTGGTTAAAATGCAGAATGTCCCCTGAGGTTCCAGGGCAACTTGGGTAGAACCTTAAGTTCAAGGTGGCCATTGCAGGACCAGCAGCCCCCAGAACAGAGATCTGTGGCATCAATATCTGTTTATCAGCACAGAGCACAATGGGGGAATCCACAGATGACAGAGGTAGTCCCCAGGAGCACCAGTGCTGAGTGCCCAGAATCCAACCATTGGGTGCATCTCTTGTGCCTCTTTTCCCAGCAGCCCCCCAAAAGTTCACCCAGTATTGAGCTGGGTGGATCTGTCCCAGATTCACAGCTCACTTTATGGCAGCTCTTTTTGCATCAAGCTCTTCAGGATGGGACCAGCCATGTTCGTTTTTCATGCGTCTGCCCTCTTTACATATGAAGTGGGGAGCTGGGGGGGTGCGTGTCAAATTTTAACTAGGGAGATACATGGATGAGCTGCCTCCCTCATCCATTCTGGGATGTGGAGTTCCCACCGGTGAAGACGTGTCACTAAAAACAGCAGCTAGTCTGGCAAAAGAGTCAGTCCATTTCTTGCATAACGGAACGCAAAGCTGAGGGAGCGCATGTGTACACACGTAAAATATGAATGGGCATTCCTCGTGATCATACACAAAACACACACACACACACTCTACGCTGTTCTCCCATTCAGGTTCAGAGCCTTGGATTTGTTGGCCGGGCATATTTCTCTTTTTTTTTGGAAATGTGACAACTCTCTGAGCAATGCATCATGGAGTTGATGCAGTGTTGAACTGCATGCGTGGACAATTCTCCATATCAAGCCAGCCAGCAAGGAAAAACACAGTCAACTCTCACAGGGCCTGCAGTGAAAAAGTCCATAAATATTCTGGTGTTGGTCTTTGAGTTTTAATTGGGTTTGCAGGTGGAGCTGGCATTGCTGAATGAGGAGGGGGAGATAGAGATAGAGATAGAGATAGAGATAGAGAGAGAGAGAGAGAGAGAGAGAGAGAGAGAGAGAGAGACTTTGGTCCAATCCTATGGTCTGCTAGCCAGCCATAAAAAAAGCACCACAAAGCACTTTTCAGCAACTTTAGAGTAAGCAGCAGAAAAAGTCACCAGGGCCATTTGAACTTTGTCTCTCCACCCTTAGCCAGGGAATATCTCATTGCAAGGAACTTTGTCCATGGCTGGTCTTATCAAGTCATTGCTCTGGGCCTTAGGAGGACTGTGTGACTGCCCCACCCCCACAGGATGCAGTGCATGCCCCATTAGCATGGCTGCACTGGCACTGGAAATTGGATAAGAAGCTTTTTCTTTGCCTAAAAACTCCAGCTGTATATTATTTAAAAAAAAAAAAATCTTGAATCCAGCGCATGGGTTGCACCAGTACTCACTTGTGAGTGTGTAGCATGTGATTTTTGCCTTTTTGCTTCAGGTGCAAAAATGCCTAAAATTGCCTTGGGTACCATTTCTGCTCCCTCAGCATTTTACACTCAGTTAGTGGCTTCATGGCCTCTTGCACAAAGCAACAGAGGATTTGCCTAGTGTCTTTTGCCTTTAAAAACTGAAATTTAGAGTCAAAGTCATGCTGGGCTTGTTCTGAAGGACATGAGCATACCAGTGGAGATGCTGTGACATGAGCATCAGCTGTGTTTTTTTTTCCCCCTGGCACTCTGGAAGGAATTAAGAATCGTTTCCACATTGCTAGGGTGGTCAAGTTCCGTCGCACGGGGGAAAGTTCCCGGTCAGAAGAGGATGCCATATCAGGGGAACACGAGGTCCAAATTGAGGGTGTCCAGGCGCAGCTAGAGACTGTGGAGTCGGAAGATGGAGGGACGGTGCCAAGGGAGTTTGCCAATCCAACAGACGGTGAGTGGAGGAGTGTCACATCCATCTTTTGGGAGTGGAGCAAAATGTTCATTTACCTTTGGGAAAAACATTTTAAATGGATGGCACTGAATGTGAGAGACTCAGACTTAGTAAACATATTATGGGCCCTAGTGTGTTGCTGTGAGATACTGGAAGCTGGATCAGTTGTGCCCTGGGCCCGATCCAGCAGGGGTCTCCTTATGTTCTTATATTAGACAAGACTTCATTTCACTGCAAATTCACAGTAGTTCTTATCTTCTCTCATACCAACTCTGCTAGTCTCCCAGAATGACAGGGCAGAACACTGATCTTGGCACTTGGGTGGGTTTGTATGGGAGAAGCATTTCTTGAGACCACTCGGTCCCAGGCGGTTGAAAGCACTTGATGTTGGCATTGGGAGGCCTTCCAACCTCTGGGACTTCCAGCCATCTACAGATTCAGTTTCATAGCTGCTTTGGCTGGGAGTCCAACAACCTCATTGTGGTAGCTCTCGCCCAATGGCACATTTTGGGCCTCTTATTTTTGGCCTTGATTCTCCCAGCAGACTTCTGGCTTTCATGAATATCTAGGATTGCCTGGGAGCAAAGGAAACACTTTTTCAGAATACGGCAGAAGAGTTCTGCCTTCAGTGATAAACAGACCGATGCCCTCAATCGACATACGGTATCTGATTCTCTTCCAGATACTTTTATGGTGGAAGACGCGGTGGAAGCCATCGGTTTTGGCAAATTCCAGTGGAAGCTCTCCATTCTGACGGGCTTAGCATGGGCAAGTAGAACAAACCCACCAGCGCATTGGGGCTGGTTGAGTGACTGGAAGCAAGGCTGGTTCTAGACCAGGGACTGGGAGTGGGTGGACCCCCGGCTGTGTCGGCTACATGTTCTTCCAGCACCCCCCCCCCAGCTAAACAATAAGAGTTCAGGAGATAAGTCTTGCCAACATTACTCCCCGACTGATGCTCACAGTGACACCCAGTCCCTTCTCTCCTCTCCTCTCTAGATGGCTGACGCCATGGAAATGATGATTCTCAGCATTTTGGCTCCGCAGCTGCACTGTGAGTGGCGATTACCCACCTGGCAGGTTGCATTGCTCACTTCGGTAGGAACAGAACCGAAAACAGCTCCTCTCTTCTGTCTGGTTTTCATGCGGTGCTGTGGGTTGAGCCTGGAGTCAAAGGAAGCCCTTCTCTCCAGCAAGGTGGCCGATGTGGGGACAGGCATGTGTGTGCAGGAGATTCTCTCCAGAAAATTCTGCTGTTAGGGTAGACACCTGACACACAGACCCTCACAGTGTTTCCCTTTCCCCACCAGCCCCTGAAGCCTGGCCCCTGAACTTCTGAATCCAGCTACATCAGCCATCGGGCGCCCTGACTTGTCATCCAGCCCTTGCTCAGCACTCAACTTTGAGATTCTGCTGAGCTGTGACTGAAACAGGGTTTCCCCCTTCACAGTGTCTTCTGGATGGTTCTCTTGGCAAACTTGCTTCTGATCTTCCATTTATGCTTCCTTCTAGGTGGTTTTTGTGGGCATGATGTCCAGTTCGACCCTCTGGGGAAATATTTCAGACCAGTATGGCCGAAAAACAGTAAGTCCCTTGCAAATGTTTGCCTGCTGAATGCCATGACCTCATGACCCCAGGAGCCAGAATAGTTCCCTGTGGCCAGGGAGTGGGGCAGGTAGAGGAGACACAGGGTCCTGCCTCTGCCCTCTTTTCTTCCTGCCCTCTTTTCCTGCAAACTTCATGCTTTGAGTTGGCAACTAAAGGGGGGAACATGATGGAAGTTGTTTAAAATGATGCCTGATATGGGAAGAGAAGGGACCTGGGGAGTTTGTCCTTTTCTCTCCAAATTCTGGACCAGAAGATTCAGGAGGGACAAAAGAAAGCCTTTCTTGGTATGAGGCAGAATTAATCTGTGGAACTTCTTGCTGCATGATGTGCTGATGAGCTCTGGCTGAGAAGCTTGAAAAGGGAGTCAGGCAAATTCATGAAGGAGGAGAGGTCTAGAAATGGTCACGATGTCTAAGAATGAAACCTCCAAGTTCAGTGGCAATTTGCCCTAAATACTGGTTTCAGGGGAGTGATATTAGGGGCGGCCCACTGCCTTCTGCTTGGGGACTTCTTAGGGACATCTGGCTGAAAACTAGATGCTGGAGTCCATGACTCAGTTTTGCTAATTGGCAGGGAGAAAAGATCAATGTGGGCCACAGCTAGATTCTTGTCTGTTCTCTTTCTTTTGACCTTTCGACTTGTGTTGCAGGAACATTTATAGATTTGGTGCTGGGGCTGTGAGCTGGAGACAGGCTGGAGGGCTCTGGGTAGAGGTGTCTGAAAATGGTGTTACTTATTTTACTCAGGAGTAAGCCCATTCTGTTCAGTAAGACTTGGGCTGTAATTCTGTCTTACCAAAAACAAACACTTCTGGTGCTGGGTGATTTGAGGGCGTCCTGGGCTTTTGGAATAAAGGGAAAATTGTTGTGCAGTACCCAGTTCTCTTCTCCCACCCCATATTTGCATTCCTTTGTTCTATGCAGGGGTTAAAAATCAGCGTATTGTGGACCTTATACTATGGGATCCTTAGTGGTTTTGCGCCAGTTTACAGCTGGATTCTAGTGCTGAGGGGACTTGTGGGGTTCGGCATTGGGGGAGTCCCCCAGTCGTAAGTATAGATTCCTGTTCTCTTTTGTAATGTTTTCATGGGGAAAAAAATGACCTTCCAACCCCCATGGGGGTGCTTGAAAACAGTGGCGTAGCTAGAGGGGGTGCGAAGCGCGAAACTTTGCAGGGAGCCTCACCACTGCATGTTGTGTGTTTTTATTCCAAGTTCTCATTCCAAGTTCTCATTTTTATTAATTTTAAACACTTTGAGACCCCAAACCTAACCACACTTACCTGGGAGTAAGCCCCATTGACTTTAATGGAACTTGCTTCTAAGTAGAAATGTATAGGATTCGTCTGTCGGTGTAACTGTTGCACAAGCACTCAGTTCCCCCCTCCCATTTAGTAGGCTTATTAAACATTGATGCTCTGTCGACACAGCTGGGCAATTCTAAAGCGATCTGAGCCTGCCCCAGATCGATGGCTAATGGGCTTCCTTCAAAGGCATCATGATCCGCTCCTGGTCAGTTCTTCCCCCCAAAGGCCCAGAACGATGGAGCCAAGCTTTCAGTACTCTGAGGCTGTGATGGATTCCCTTGGCCACAATCCTTGGGGGATACCCTCCAGCCTGCATTTTGGATTCCAAGAGACCCGCCATCAAAGACCGCGCAGACCTCCGTCTGACTTATTGTTCCGTAGCAACTGGGAACTTACAGTGGCAAGCCTATGGGTGCTTACTCAGTTGCATTGTGTTCAGTGGTGCTTACACCTCGGTAAGTGTGTGCACAGGATCGTGGCCTCGGAAGTGGCTCTGATTTAAACCGGTTTGTGCTGCGAGTGTGAAACTGACATTCTCTTGCAACTTCCGTTTAGCTTGTCCCCTTAACTTCCTTTATTCTCTCCAGGGTAACACTGTATGCAGAATTTCTCCCCATGAAATCCAGAGCGCGATGCATTTTGCTGATCCAGGTATGTGGGAACTCCTGGGTGGGAGTTGGGACAGCAGGGACTGGCATGACCTACAGGGCCTGGGGACTCCAGGTGTATTCGAGGATGTCCACTCTGAGAGGTCACCAGCTCTGATTCCTGAATACCTCATTCCCTGGAGCCATGATGGCTGCTTTAGCTGTCAGTGCTGTTGGGAGTTGACACAGAAATGGCCATTGGGTTTAGCTCCAGTGACCTGGACGTGCTCCTTCGGTGGGTTGGTGGATGTCAGGTTTTCCTTGTAAGCTGGTCAGGTCTGGCCCATCCATGAAGCCGACTGCAACAGTTGCCTCAGGTTGCACCGCTGCTCCCCCCACTGCCAGAACTGGAAAAGGAAGGAAGGGTGGAGTGAAAGAGGAAGTGGGGATCATCTGACGCTCTAGCCCATCACTCTTCTATCCATCCCACTTCCCCACGGCTCCATCCTCCGTCCTGGCAGCGGGAGGATGGCACATCTCCAGGTAAGGTGGGCAGCATTTGGCACACCTCATCAGGTGCCTGATGGTCTTATACTGGCCCATGACTCATCACTCTATGGGGTAAGGAATCCATCCAGCTCCCCAGAGTCAGTCCAGCTCTGAAAGTTCAGCTTGGTGATCTCTGTCCCATAAGTACAGGCTTCCTCTTAGCAAGACGTTGGAGTCAAGAACAGAGTTGGTTTTACTGGCTACAACCCCGGCGTAATGATCCTGTTCTTCTTTCAAGCAACTCCCTCTTCTCCTTCTCCCTGGGCAGGTCTTCTGGGCGCTTGGCACAGTCTTTGAGGTCCTCCTGGCAGTGCTTGTGATGCCCACCCTGGGCTGGCGTTGGCTGCTCATCCTGTCAGCCCTCCCCCTTCTCCTGTTTGCCATCCTGTGTTTCGTAGGTATTTCTCCTGCCTCCCCAAACACTTATGGTCTTTGCTGGAAAGGCAACTGCTTCAGGCCAGTTCTGTCTGCTGCATTTCATAGCAAATGCAAAATTTAAATGCATGAGTCCCGTGGGTTTCATTCAATGCTATTACAAAATGAACACTATTATTATTATTAATTATTAACAGTATTTATATACCGCTTTTCAACTAAAAGTTCACAAAGCGGTTTACAGAGAAAAATCAAATAACTAAATGGCTCCCTTTCCCCAAAGGGGCTCACAATCTTAAAAGATGCAAATGAATACCAGCAGACAGCCACTAGAACAGACACTGCTGGGGTGAGGTGGGCCAGTTACTCTCCCCCTGCTAAAAAAAGAGGAGCACCCACTTGAAAAAATGCCTCTTACCCAATTAGCAGGGGTTACTCACTATAGGATTCCTACTCACTATATAGTAGAGCTCTGTGTAGAGATCGGTATTTCCATTCATTTTATTCAGAACTCGTTCAAAACCCATCAGCGGTGGGTTGCTGTTTGCTCCCCTCCACATCAGCTGTTCTCACACATGTCTGTGGAACTCCTTGCCACAGGATGTGGTGATGGCGCCTGGCCTAGATGCCTTTGAAATGGGATTGGACAATTTTATGGCAGAAAACTCCATCACAGGTTACAAACCATGATAGGCACATGCAACTTCCTGGTTCTAGAAGTAGGCTACCTCAGAATGCCAGGTGCAATGGAGGGCACCAGGACGCATGTCTCTTGTTGCCTTGTGTGCTCCTTTGTCACGCCTTTGGCCTGATCCAGTGGGGCCCTTCTGATGTCAGGCCTTTCCTGTTGATTTCAATGGCGCAAGATGGTGCCGTTGAAGTGACAGGGCAGCCTCAGCAAGACAGAGAGTTGTCTGAAAACGTCTGTCGATGGGAGGGAAAGGGCAGAAATCACAGCCAAACTGGAGCCACTGGGACTTCTGTCGAAAGCCGAGGGGAACGTGGTTATGGGAAGAGCGCAGCCAGATGAAATCATACGAAACAAATGTAATATTAATGAACGACTCCCCAATGAAATGAAGTTCCAAATTGTGGCGAGGAAGTGAATGCAATTAGAAACCCCTGCTAATTGGGTAAGAGGCACTTTTTCAAGTGGGTGCTCCTCTTTTATTTAGCAGGGGGAGAGTAACTGGCCTACCTCACCCCAGCAGTGTCTGTTTTAGTGGCTGTCTGCTGGTATTCCTTTGCATCTTTTTAGATTGTGAGCCCTTTTGGGACAGGGAGCCATTTAGTTATTTGATTCTTCTCTGTAAACCGCTTTGTGAACATTTAGTTGAAAAGCGGTATATAAATACTGTTATTATTATTATTATTATTAATGCAAAGGAAAGGATTCTGGCGTCTCTGCAGTCTGGCTGCTCTTCCTTGAGTTCTTTCCCCCCTTTTGATGCCTGGACCATCTCTTGAATTGCCCCCCTGGGCCCCCCCCTGCCCCCCTGCCCCCTCCAGTGGCTTCCAGAAAGCGCGAGGTACGACGTCTTATCGGGGAACCAAGAAAAGGCCATCGCCACTTTGAAGCGAATAGCCACGGACAACGGCGCTCCGATGCCCCTGGGGAAGCTGATCGTCTCCAGGCAGGTGAGTGCCGAGAAGGTGGCAGAGGTATTCCCCCGTCCGTCCCCCTGCCACAGATGTGGAGCCGAGGATTCCTTAAGTCAAGATGCTGTCACCACGCAATAAATGGCTTGTGGGTGGAGCACACTTCTTGCCTGTTTACGCCCCCCCCCCATACACACACGGGTGGGTTTGGGGCAATAGCCACTGTTCAGGTTGTCGGTTTCCCCACAGGAAGACCGAGGGAAAGTGAGGGACCTCTTCACACCCCAGTTCAGATGGACAACACTCCTCCTTTGGTTCATATGGTAAGAGGAAGGCCCAAAGGACTCTCTTCTTTCATCCTTCGCCAAACCGACCCCCCCGTGGATTCAATTATCTGCAGATTTCAGCGTCCGCAGGGGGTATCTGCAGATTAGGGGAGTGTGGATCAGGTGTTTGTGGGTCCTTTCCCATCACGGCTGCTGAGACAGGCTCTTGGGAAGTCTGTGTGGGTTCCCTTGCCTCTCGGAGATGGTTCCTCCCCCTTTCTTCCCCACAGGTTCTCCAATGCCTTTTCTTACTACGGATTAGTTCTGCTAACAACTGAGCTCTTCCAGGCAGGAGACCTCTGCAGCAGTGAGTACAGGCTCCTCTCCAGATACACCCCTTCTTCCAGTGACTCTGCTGTAGGCACTGACGGTGGCCAGCTGTCCCTCTCTGTTGGGGGGGGGGGATGACGACCAGACTTCCTTGCCCTTGTTGTGCAAGAGATTACACAGCAGTGGAGGAGAAATTATGCAAGATAATCTGGTTGCCTTTTGTCCCAACTCAGTGGAATTGAGTCAAACCCAAATAAACTCATCTCTGCTGCTCCTTGTTCTCTTCCTTCTTGGATTCAAAAAGAGGAGAGGCATGGAGAGGGAGAGGAAGTGTGGTGGGGGCACCAGGGAATGGGCGGCCTTCATGCTGTCCAGTGTCGCTGTGATTCAGGTGGTCATCATCCAGGACAGCTGGACTGGCAGGCCAGGCCAAGAGGGTGCAAGAAGGCCTGGTTGGGGGGAGAGCCTGGGTGTCGTATACTTCGTCACACTCCCAGGGTTTTGGGGTGCTCAGAGTTGTTGGTTCTGAACCCTATAGCCCTCAAAGATCCCTGTTCGATAGTACTGCCACCACCCTGTAAGAGCCAGTGTCTCAGTCCAGGGATACTGAGACCCTCTAGGCTTAACTATATCCCTTGTAGGCACTGAGCACTTTCTTTACTTAAAGTCTCAGTCCTCAAACTACTAGTCCACAAGTTACAAAAAGCAGCAAGTTACAAAAGGCAGCAAATGCTAGAGGCATAAAAACTTCTAGGAAACATATCAGCATTAAAATAATAAAGCTAACTGGCTGTCTCTATTATTCTCTAACTCTCACCTGGGTCAGCTTCTTTTGGAGATCTTTAGCCCAGTTACCTATGAGACCACATGGTCCTGGTGGGGCAGGATGTGCACCCACCTACTATCTCACCAAGAGACAAAGACCAAAAGACCCTGTCCTCTGGAAGTGGGGCTGGAAGCTCGCCCTCTCAGCTCTTCCCTCCCCCCTGGAGATCTGCAGCTGCATTCCATCCTTGATGGGCGTCTTTCTGGCTGCCTAGGTTCTACACAATCACCTTCCATTGAGTTGTAAATTCCTAGCAGCAAGGACTGCAAGCCACTTCTGTGTTACTGTTTTAGCTTGGTTCAGGCTTTACATGTTACTAGGCCTAAACTGTATATATTCATGACACCGGGAAGCGTCAGACCTTCCTCTGTCCTCCTTTCCCCCCATCTAAGTATCCAGCAGAAGGAAAACAGTGAAGGCCAAATGCAGCCTGGCTTGCGAGTACCTCACTGAAAAGGACTACATCGACCTGCTGTGGACCACCCTGTCCGAGTTCCCAGGTGGGTCACCAGAGAGAGGTGGGCCAGCCTGGCAGCAGAGGCTCCCCAAGGGCAGTCTCCTTCGGAGGCCGCAGGGCTGGCGTTGGAGCAGGCCGGTCTGCGCTGGCAGCTCGGCAGCAGAACAGAAGCACCGTCTTCCTCTTCCAGGAGTTCTGGTCACCTTGTGGATCATCGACTGGGTCGGGCGCAAGAAGACAATGGCCCTCTCCTTCCTCGTCTTCGCCTTCTGCAGCCTCCTCCTCTTTCTTTGTGTTGGAAGGTGAGCCGCGCTGGCCCGGTGCATGGAGACCCCCACCATCTCGCGGAAACTTTGGGCGCACCCCCGCTGCCCAATCCTGGGGTGATTCACAGCCCCCCTGTACTGAACATCCCTAAGAGGGGGCAGCACCCCTTGCCATGCGGTTTGGATTTTGACAGCTCTTTTCCGTCTCATGAGACTCAACCTAACTGAGCTTCCTCCCTTCTGCTGGCTGCAGTTTAATGGCACCAGCGAGAGTAGGAATGTGCTTATAACATCTCAGGGCGCACACCTGCCCAGGTGCCACTCCTCGCCTGCCCCCATTGCTTATTGCTGAAACCTTTGCTCCATCTTCCAGATAGGGGATATTCAGTTCTTCTGCAAGTCACAGTTTCCCACAGATCTGAAAGCCAGGACAGTTGGTGCTTCAGGACCTGTGGCAAGGGGAGCATCCCATATACCATTGGGGTGTGGGGTGGGTGGAGGATTCCCTGGGGACCCGACTGTGGGGCTTTTTCCCATGGCCCCCAGTGACCTGGGGCTGGCATTGCCCACCCAAGAGGATTGCCAGCTCTGACTGAAGCTAGTCCTGGAGATCTTTTCCCCCAACTGGTTATCATTCTGGAAATTCCTGATGGTCCTGTTCAGGTCTTCCAGACTACCTTCAGTGATCACCTGCAGATGGGTGCAGATTCCTAAGGACTCCACACCAGCTCTGGGGGGGTGTGTGTGAGGGGGTTGCCTACTCACCCCCTCCACCAAAACATGTATCCACTGGCAGACCAAAACAACTAAGGCTCTGGGCAAACCGTGGCATCTTGCCAACCAAGGATGTTGTCTTCTCCTCCTCCAGAAAAGTCCTGACTGTGCTACTGTTCATTGCGAGGGCCTTCATTTCGGGAGGCTTTCAGGCGGCTTACGTCTACACCCCTGAGGTAGGGAAAGCGGCTTTTCTCCAAAGCAGGGGTCTCTAAACTTTTCGGCCAAAGGGCCGCATCAAATATCTGGCATGGTGTCGAGGGCCGGGAAAAAAAAATTAAATATACAATTTAAATAAATACATTAGAGATGGAACTTAGATGAATGACTGAAATGAATGAATGGACTCAAATGTACAGGATTTATCCAAGCACCAAGAAATAAAGCACACACAATTAAATGGAGCCCCATTCCCCCACCCCACAAGCACAACTCTGGTTGTGATTGGTCAACTGGGCCAGAGGCTCTCAGGGGATCAGAGGCTGGCTGCGGGATGGATAGAGGCACTCCGTGGGCCGCATCTGGCCCCCGGGCCGGGGTTTAGCGACTCCAGCTCTAAAGCAAGGTGCTGTGAGGGCTCCAGAAGAAAACTGCTGGGAGTCCCAAGCCAAGGCTCTGAGAGCAGATGTCTATGAGCATGAATGTGCTCCATTTTCCCTTCAGGTTTATCCGACAGCCACCCGCGCCCTTGGCCTTGGGACTTGCAGCGGGGTTGCGAGAGTCGGTGCGCTCATCACGCCATTCATTGCACAGGTAAAAATCTCTCCAGCCTGTTTACTCGGGTGCCGCAAATTCGTGGGATGAAGATGTGGGAAGTGGGCAAATGTCGTTGTCTAAGTGGACAGAAATGGCCTATGTACGAATTAGTGATGGACGAGCACCTCGGCGGAGTTCAAGCTGGTGAATCCCGGTGAATGTGAAATGCTCCCCTTCATGCAATGCAAGCATCATGACCCTGAAACGTCTTCCCTGGGTGCGATTCTTACCCCTTCTGTCAGTGCTTTCCAGCACTGGCATAGCAGTGCCAATGGGACGTGTGCTGCATCCTGCAGTTGGGTGTCACTCACGGAGGCCTCCTCAAAGTAAGGGGGTGTTTGTTCCCTTACCTCAGAGCTGCATTGCACTGGAAAGCACTGACATAAGGGGTCAGGACTGCGCCCCAAGTCTCTGATTAAAATCTGAGTCAGAGGAACTTAAATGCTCCTTCTGCCCTTGACTCCTGCTTACCCACTCATGTGCTGCCAAGGCCCATCTCAACCCTGTTACATTTCTTGCTGCTCTGGCAACAGGAGAGGAATCTCTCCTCCCACTCCCTTTTCTAACAAGCTGCTAGGGCTGAGTGTTCAGATCCAAGGAGCACTGGGACATGAGGTTTTACCAGTGCTACTGACCCGAGTAAGTTTCCCAATACTCCTTCTGACTGGAATAACCACCAGAGCAAATTTACAAAGGTAAATGCAAGGAAGGGGGCTTGATCAGGTGGGGCGTGAAACCAAGTCACACCACCCTAGGCACAATCTGGGCACAATCCTAACTCCCTATGTCAGTGCTTTTCAGCACTGACATCAGGGCAATGCAGCTCTGAGGTAAGGAACAAACATTCCCTTACTTTGAGGAGGCCTCTGTGAGTGACACCCAACTGCAGGATGCAGCACATGGCCCGTTGGCACTGCTATGCCAGTGCTGGAAAGCACTGACATTAGGGGTTAGGATTGCGCCCTCTGCTATCTTTATATAGCGGACCCCACCACCACACGGGATAAACGCTAAAGAAGAAGAAGAAGACTCTGCTATCTTTGTGTGCAGTCTCTACGACCCTGTCCATGCTTGCACGTTGGCATGCAGGACTACCTGTTCTCAGAGAGAACAGACAGTATAACAGACCCCTCTTCCTCCTTTCCTCTCCCAGGTGATGCTGGAGTCCTCGGTCTACCTGACGCTGATCGTTTACAGTGGGTGTTGCCTTCTGGCTGCGGTGGCGTCCTGCTTGCTGCCCATTGAGACGAAAGGCCGGGGCTTGCAAGAGTCCACGCACAGGGAATGGGGGCAGGAGATGTTCGGACGTGGAGTTCCCCGGTCACACTCTGGGTCTCAGGGGTGACCAGGCCCACCTGCCTGACGACAAGGGAATCCGGGTTTGTTTCTTAAGAACTGAAGAGAAGCAGAACATCTCGTCACTGCCCCCAAAGCAAGAATGCTTGATCTGTGTCTTGGACTTTGCTCGCACCCTTCACCACCCCCCTGTGCAGGGAAAGGAATCTGATCCGAAAAGCGTGTGTGTGTATGTGTGTGTACATGGCATGCGGGTACGTGTTGAGGAGGGAAATGACACAGCTGGGGGGAGTTTCCCCAAACAGTCTACTCTGTCTTTGTGGTCGACAACCGAGCTTCATTTCCCAAGTCGCTCCAGGCCAGGCAAGCAGCTCAGTTAATACTGTGGTCCTGAAGCCGGCCAACACTCTCCACACCAAAACATCAGTGGCTGTGTAGGGAAGCACTTGTTCCTTGCCTGGCACTCACAGTCAGCCGTGAGTACTCGGGACTTCCTCACGTCCTTCAGTTCTTTGCTTCTAGGCCACCATCAGCATCCACGAACCGGAGCGAGTCTGCTGGTGTTTGCTTCCTGAGGTGTCACTGAGCACTCCGGAGGGTGTTTGCGGCATCGCTCGGCTCAAGGAGATTGTCCACCTGGAAAAGGTGCAAACCAAGTGGACAGGAGGGTGTGAGCAACTTCTGCAGGAGGAAAGGCTGAAGCATTTGAAGGGTTTGGGTTTAGAAGACTGCAGAGGGACACAATGGAGGTTTATAAACTGGTCCGTGGTGAAAGTGGAGAGAGAGAGAGAGAGAGAGAGAGAGAGCGAGAGGAGAACTGGAGGCAATCCAGGTAGCCTGAAGGGTGTTACACCTAAGAGGAACAAAAGGAAGCTGTTTGGCATGCGGTGCATGATTCCTGATGTTAGCCATTGGCTTAGGTGCTCTGTAGGGGTTTAGACAAGTCCATGTCGAAGAGGTCTTACCAGGGCACGTGGCCACAGTGCCTAAATGGGCCTCCATGGTTGGGGCACCAAATGCCACACGTCAGGAATGAGCAGGACCACAGCAAGGGAGAGGGCCACAGGGGTGCTTCTCCCCTCCATGTGAGCTTCCTGGGTATCTGGCTGGCCACTGGGGGAAGGAGGAGATGGGCCCCCTTTGGCCTGATCCAGCAGGCCTGGTCCGACCTCTTGTTCTCCCAAAAAGCTTTTTGTTCGTCCCTTGGGGACAGAGTTGTGTTTCTCCTGGTGTCTGTGAAGTCAGCAAGAATGACTATTGCCGTCCTGGTGTTGTGTGGGTGCGGGCATACGAAGAATGAGCTCCCCCCTTGCGCACATGTGGAGCTATGTGCTGGAGTCCACTGCATGGGCACCTCTCCTTTTGTCCTGTTTCTCAGTCATTCCCGCGGCTGCATTTCCAGTTGCAGGAAATGGCCAGCAGGTACGTCCACCAGCTTTCTGATTGGGAAGGCCTTGGGCCTGGATTTATGACCCTTCCATGGATTTGAACCATAGGAGTCGGTCCCGACCTGCAGGAAATGAATGGATTGGTCCAACGGCTTGGATGTATATTGATTGCTGGTTGAAATGCCTTGGGAAAGGGCTTCAGCACTTTGGATGAGACTGCCTTGAAAGAGAAGCAGGATTGGTAGGGGGAATAAAAGTTAATTCCACCCAGCATCTCGTTTCCAACAGCCAAATGCTTATGGGAAGCCCATGAGTGGGGCATGAAAGCAACAGCCCTCTGTGCATATTGGAGTCATATGTGGAGGTTCCACTTAACGAGCCTGTCTAATAGTCCGTGCTAGACCCTCAGCCTCTGTGGATGTGCCACTGCTCATTGCATGTGAAATGAGAGATTGCAGGGGAAATCATTGGAATCCCAGCTGAATTGCCAAGTCTTAGGTGGACTTTTAAGGCGGGATCCACAGAAGACCGGCTGTGTTTGTTCACCTGTGATAAGTGCGTCGTATGCTGATGTTTCTAAGGTAATTGTTTACATGCCAGAAGACTAGGAACATGGAAATGTTCTGCAGGGCCTTTCAGTATTTAAGGAATGTGCTAGACAAGGCCAGTCTGATGGTGCAATCAACCACGGTGGCTTCTTGGGGATTGGGAGATATATTTAGGGTGAAGAGGCAAATCAACCGAGAGAGCCAATGCTTTGTTACAGCCCTCGGCTGGCACGTGTGCAATGCCAGCCATGCGCGATCTGAGAAGTGCGACATCTCTTGGATATGGTGGTGCAGCTTTTGGAGGGCCTGTCCTAGTTGTGGGCCTGGTATTTTGTGGCAAGCTCTGTTGGATGTACAGCCAAGAATTGTAGTTTGAACCAAGCCTTTGCCACTCAGCCTTTTTGGGATATCTCTGAACACCTGATTGAAAGCTAAACTGCATGTTCCTCCTTCTACACTTCCAGCCTGGGGGACAGGAATACAGGCACGACCAGTCATTTCACCAAAGCATAGCGTCCTGTGTGTGTGCTATTGAGCTTGTACAGTTTGATATTATGATTTGTATAGCTGCAAGGGTGAGAAGTTGCTTGCTGGAATATAAGCTAAGTCCAGCTGGAGACTGACAGTCCTTTTGAACGAGGGTGGAAGGGGCCTGAGGGAGCTGAGATGTCACTTCCCACCCTTCTCAATGCAAGTATTTTTCTTGCATTGGCTCAGGCAGGTTTTGGGAAAGAAAACTCTACAGTCTAACCAGAGGTAGAAGTGTAATCAATGTACACCCCACAAGTAGCAGTTCACTTATCAAAGATACCTTCTAACCCCATCCACAGCTTTGGACAACGGCTTGACAAAAATCCCAAGGAGCTCTTGGTTATTGTATTTAGACTACTTTGCAAAAGTTAACAATGTGCTGAAATGCCAAACAGTACAGGAATAAAGAGAAAATTAACAGTTCAAAGGAGCTCATGTTACAGTTTTCCAAGGGATGTCAATGAGAGGATGGCCAAGGAACTCAAATTTAGCGGCCTTGTAGAAAACAGCTGTTGCCATAAAAACACTCGGTGGAGCTGATTTTATAATCAGCTCATAATTTCACTGTACTAAACTGCCATCATCTTATTTCAAATCCCTTCCCCATTTCTCATGGCACCAATTCAGTAATTTTTTTTTTTATTTCTATAACATCCTGCTGAAACAACTACCGGATAGGCATTCTTTCTCAACCGTAATTACACTTCAGCGGTGAATTGGCAAGTCCATATCTGGCCCAAGGCTATTTAATGGAAGGACTGACAGTTTCAGTTAGCCCCCACCCTGGGCAAGATTAAAATCCTGTCTAGATATAGCCTACAAGCTTTTGACATCTGAATTACTTGTGGTTGCTCAATCTATAATGTCAATACGACGACATACAAGTTATTGGAATTAGATTTACGCTGTATGTTTACAGGCCCATCTAGCCCAGCTTCCTGTATCTCACAGCCGCCCACCAAACGCCCCAGGGAGCACACCAGATAACAAGAGACCTGCAAGGCCTCCTGGGAATTGTAGTTAAGAACATAAGAAGAACCCCACTGGATCAGGCCATAGGCCCATCTAGTCCAGCTTCCTGTATCTCACAGCGGCCCACCAAATGCCCCAGGGAGCACACCAGATAACAAGAGACCTGCAAGGCCTCCTGGGAATTGTAGTTAAGAACATAAGAAGAGCCCCACTGGATCAGGCCATAGGCCCATCTAGTCCAGCTTCCTGTATCTCACAGCGGCCCACCAAACGCCCCAGGGAGCACACCAGATCACAAGAAGACCTGCAAGGCCTCCTGGGAATTGTAGTTAAGAACATAAGAACAGCCCCACTGGATCAGGCCATAGGCCCATCTAGTCCAGCTTCCTGTATCTCACAGCGGCCCACCAAATGCCCCAGGGAGCACACCAGATAACAAGAGACCTGCATGGCCTCCTGGGAATTGTAGTTAAGAACATAAGAACAACCCCACTGGATCAGGCCATAGGCCCCTCTAGTCCAGCTTCCTGTATCTCACAGCGGCCCACCAAATGCCCCAGGGAGCACACCAGATAACAAGAGACCTGCAAGGCCTCCTGGGAATTGTAGTTAAGAACATAAGAACAACCCCACTGGATCAGGCCATAGGCCCATCTAGTCCAGCTTCCTGTATCTCACAGCGGCCCACCAAACGCCCCAGGGAGCACACCAGATCACAAGAAGACCTGCAAGGCCTCCTGGGAATTGTAGTTAAGAACATAAGAACAGCCCCACTGGATCAGGCCATAGGCCCATCTAGTCCAGCTTCCTGTATCTCACAGCGGCCCACCAAATGCCCCAGGGAGCACACCAGATAACAAGAGACCTGCAAGGCCTCCTGGGAATTGTAGTTAAGAACATAAGAACAGCCCCACTGGATCAGGCCATAGGCCCCTCTAGTCCAGCTTCCTGTATCTCACAGCGGCCCACCAAACGCCCCAGGGAGCACACCAGATAACGAGACAAGTAACATTTAAAAAGGGGATTACCAAATTAAATCATGCATCACTTGAGTCAATAAGAATTCTCTTAGCAGAACAAATCAAGTTTCATTTACAGAGAGCTTGTGTATTGGAAGTTTATGTTGCCTTTTTGGGCAGCAATGGGGTGTTTGGGGCACCTGAAATGGATTCTTTACAACCTCTGAATGCTCTTAATCAGTATGTTTATTTAATATAACAAGATCACTGATGTATATCACCAAAGCTTCCTGAGATTTTGTTCCATTGACCATTAGAAATCTTTCACTTGGGATAATAACTTGGGATGATCACATAAAGAAAGAAACCCAACAAGCAGATCATTTGCAATTCAACCGAACTGAGGGTTCCAGGATTCTGTCGCTCATCCCGTCCGTCAACGTGCAAAGCTCTTGCGAGGGACCGCGATTCTCCGCACGCGCTCTGATGAACGACCTTCGTATTCTTCAGTGCTTGCTGAACAAAGAACACTGAATGTCTCTGCTGTGTTTTGAATGTCCCGTTTCGGAACTGGGCACACGTTCGTGTTGGAGAAAAGAGTTCTGTACACTGAGCTTGTTGTACTATATTCTTCTGTTACTCTTTGGATGATGCAACATTAGTTTGATTCTACGCTGAATATTTTATGTTGAATAAATGAATAGTTTTTACTACAATGAGAACTTCTTTAGTTCTCTGCTTTAGTTCTCTGGGGGTACTGCTTTAGGTCCAAGATATGGGTCAGAGAAGCATGAATGCACCACCTCACAGCAGGGCTGGACCATTTATGAAGCCAAATGAGGACCCAATCCTATCCAACTTTCCAGCATCGGTGCAGCCGCAATGCAGACCAGAGGTAAGGGAACAAATTTTCCCATACCTTGAGGAAGTCTCTGTGACTGCCTCCCCAACACAGGAAGCAGTGCATGCCCCATTGTCACAGCAGCACTGGAAAATGGGATAGGGTTGGGCCTTGAGGCAGTTGCCAAAGGTGTTGGATGGGTGGAGGGTCCTCACTGCCTACTTCTGCACCTCTTCTCTGCCTGCCCTCTGGACCTGATTCTGACAGGTCAGGGCCATTCCTTCAGGGAACCAGCCCTGAGATGGGGAGGGAGTGAGGGGCAAGCTAGTAGTCTGTGTGGGGGGGAGGGTGATTGCCACCTCTCTGCTGCTGCTGCTGCTAACAGTTCTTCAGCGTTCAGAATCAAAAACTTGCTTGGAACCTTTAACACTGTTAAGAAAAGGAACTGGACACTTGATTTCTCCAGGATTATATCCGCCCTGCAAGAGAAAAACAACAAAGAAGGGACTCCCTGAACTGTTGCCAGGGGATCAGAGCTTAGCCTGGGGCAACGTGGTCAACTTTCGGGCTTCCAAGATCTTCCCAAATAAATTGGCTGCCTCCATCGCACAGCCCCAGTGGATGGTGAGTCCAAAGCCGCCGTGGCCGTAGTTGTGAATCACCTGGAAGAGAAGGGAAAGGGGAGATGAGTGGCAGAAGAGCTCCTGCAGGGCTCACAGGGACTGGGGCTCTGGGGCTACACAGGTGATGGGAAATCAGAAAGGTGTGTCTGGACCTGAGGCCTGGGATCTCGGATGGATTACTATGAATGGTGTTCCCAAATTACAATTCCCAGGATTTTTTGTGGAAGGCACAAAATCAAACTAGCCTAAGTTGGTAGTGCAGATAAAGTTCAAGTGTCTTTCTGGTGAGAATTCCTCAACAATCCTCCACTATGTGAAAGCCTGAAGAATGTATTCTTGATGGGGCAGGGAACAGTCTTTCCCAGGTCGTGCTGGAATTCTGGACTGCTATTGCCCTCTTAACAAAATCATCTACATGTTAAAACATCAAGGAAGGGCACACAGAATCGCTTTCTTGTCTTGCATAACCCCTGCCTTGCTCCCACCACCACCACCACCTTGGAGTTTTGCTAGAGTCCTGGTCTGGGCACACATCACAAGCAACACAAAGTTGACACACAGCATGACATTTATTCGTCTTGCAGGCTTTGCACCCAGAACACACGTGGCTCTTTCCATACCGCAAGCCGCTCACCTCCGACTGCAACATTCCGTGGCGGATGGTCTCGTGCTCCAACCGAACAGTGGGCCGAGCTGGACGGAAGCCGCTCCACTCCTGGACGATTCTTGCTTTCTGGAAACAATAGTGTCAATCAATGCTGTTTACTGGTCCTTGGAAGGCACATAGCAGAATACGTGGGGGACAGGAACTTCAGCACAGCCCATCCCGTGACCCACCAGCCACAGGCAGATCTTCCCTCGGGGGAGATGTCACTAACAGCCCTGTCCTCTCCCCACTTGTCTCCCTCATAATGTCTCTGAATGTTGCAGGGAGACAGAATATCCCTCTCCTTGGGATGGCCGTGACTCAGTTGTGGGCCCAAGATCAGTCTCTGCCGTTGCCAGTCAAAGAGCTGCAGGTGGAAGGGGTCAAAAACACCCCAGAGCTCCTGCCAGTTCGAGTAGATACAACCAGGCTGGATGGATGAATGACCTTGGCATGGCGTAAAGCAGTGTCTGCGTGGATTTATGGTGGGAGGACACTGGACTGTGAGTCCAGCTGGGAACCTGTGATGTTCTCAGGGTATCCTTGCACAAGCTGTTCCCTCTCCACCTCAGTCTACCCACTGCGATATGGGGATAATCACACTTGCGTAGCCGGCAAGGGTGCTATCAGGACTGCATGAAGGTAATTCACGGTAGGCCCTTTGAGCACTCGGAAAGTGCCAGGCCAGTCCAATGTCTAGCACGATTAGAATGGGGCTGTGACAGTAGGTTTTGGTGGGCTGACTGTACCTGGAGACTCGGCAGCAACCTGCAGCAGCCTTGCCAAATGGCCTGGTGGTCCTGAGGGTCGTTCTCTTCGCTCCAGTTTCCCAGCTGAAATATCCCCCCTAAGGTCACAGTGCTGCTCCTACAGCAAAGACAGTGGGAGGTAATCAGCCTCCAGTCAGGGTGGGGAGGGGGGGCTCCCATCAAGCAGGGAGACCGGAGGCCTGTTTCTGCAGAAGGAGTGGCACTTGGAGTCTGCCGTGCAACCCTAGAGCATCTTGCGGTGCGTTCGTCACCGAGCTCTCACGCGGCCAGAACGACAAGGCCAAAGGAGAGGCGCAAGAGCTTGTGTTCTTCACAGTGACCGTCTCTGTGTGTGGTTCATAATAGCTCCCGTGCCCTGAAACGGTCATAGAAAGAAATAGGAGTTTGGAGTCTGTGATGTTTGCCTTACCCAGGGATGATGTAAGGTGTCTTATAGGTTCCAGATGCAAAGTCATGCGTGATGATGAAATGCTTCACCCAGGAGGCCTCGACCTGGAGAACAAACAGAAGATCATGGCAGAAGGGGAGGCTGGAAGGTGACAGGGCATTCCTTGGCAACAAGCCAGGGGATTTTGCCCCCTGCTGTTGCAATGCCTCTGGGTTTCGTTCTCCCTCCCCTTGTAGTGCTCCCGCCAGCTAGCATTTAAATGCAGAGCTTCTCAGGCCAGAAATCTGTCTATGTTTTGCTTACGGACCTCAACGCACTGATGGTGCCACTTGCTCCCAGTGGTGTTCACTGGTTCTCCTTTGTTCCACTGACCCTCGTGCGAGCATCCCCCACACATGCAGGTAAACCTTTTCTTCTCGCAAGCAGGCAAAACGGTTTCCGTGAGCCAACCTTACCTTGATTATTTGCCCCCGGCCTGGGCGCAACTCAGGGTCTGGCTGCAGCTCGCCGGCCCAAACCCCAGTGCAGTTGACGATGACATCCACACCTTGTGCCGTCAGCTGACAAAAGACAAGTGTGTGAAGTCACTCTTTTTTGCTCAGCAGAAATTGTGGTGCAGAAGCTTAGCAAAGGTCAGTCACATCTGTCTGGATTTTAGAATCTAAAATACTCTCCTAGGAGTCCATCTTCCACTTCCCTCTGTTGGAGAACTTTTTGTAAGCCTCTTCCGAGGGTCAAAATGTCTCTTTACTGGCAACTGGGGATGTCATGTAGACTGGGGTGTAATGTAGACTAGACTCCTCATGGTGCACCCCAGGCGACATGCCTTGTCAAGGTCAGCTAGCCTACACACATTGGCTGCTGGACCTACAAGGATCTCCCAGCAAGAAAAAGCAGCAGGAACATTGGAAATAAAAACAATGGCTCTTCTCAGAGCCAACTAATAATAGCTGGCACTAGAAAAGTCTGTCCTCAGGTGGCTTTGATTGGAACTGCAATTCAGCTGGCAAAGCAGAAAAGGAGATGTCCTGAAAATTGTACAACCTGGGGCGCAATCCTAACCAACTTCCCAGCACAGGCACAACTTCCCAGTGGGGCATGTGTGGCATCCTGCAGTTGGGGGGCAGTCACAGAGGCCTCCTGAAGGTATGGCAATGTTTGTTCCCTTATCCATAAGTTGCATTGCCCTTATGTCAGTGCTTGAAAGTGGGTTAGGATTGCGCCCTTAATGTGGAAGGTATGAGCAGGTCTAAAGCTGACTATTGACAACTGACATCATTGCAGTTCTATCCCAGTTTATTTGATTCGTGAAGCCCCTTGGGGCAGGAAGCAATTTCGTTCATTTTTGTTGCTATGCAAAGAGCTCTGTGAATGTTGTTTTGTGATACAGGGCAGTAATACTCTTAATGGCAACAGTGATAACTTTCTGTTGTAATGATCATACACAACCCTGGTAAATCATTACATGAAGGGCAATATATACAACAAATAAAGAAATACTTAAGCTGCCACCAAACCTCCTGGAAGGACTTGATTCTCCGATGCAAGAGTTTGATTCTCCGCAGCTCCAACCTTTAAGAGTAAACAACAAAACCACTGAGCCTGAGGGACACACAACCTGCGTCCTTTCTGTAGCTTAACAGAAAGGATTTATGGGGCTTTCCAGACACCTCACAATGGAGTCACATGAAACATTATATTATATATATATATTATATTATTATATTGGCAACCTTCAGTCTCGAAAGACTATGGTATTGCGCTCTGAAAGGTGGTTCTGGAACAGCGTCTAGTGTGGCTGAAAAGGCCGATTCGGGAGTGACAATCCCTTCCACACCGGGAGCAAGTGCAGTCTGTCCCTGGTCTGTCTCCCTGGCTATGGGCCTTCCTTCTTTGCCTCTTAGCCTCAGACTGTTGGCCAAGTGTCTCTTCAAACTGGGAAAGGCCATGCTGCACAGCCTGCCTCCAAGCGGGCCGCTCAGAGGCCAGGGTTTCCCACTTGTTGAGGTCCATCCCTAAGGCCTTCAGATCCCTCTTGCAGATGTCCTTGTATTGCAGCTGTGGTCTACCTGTAGGGCGCTTTCCTTGCACGAGTAGGGCGCTTTCCTTGCACATGACACAAATGTCCATCTTATAAACCAGGAAAAGTTTACTGTTCAGAGCGGGCACAGCAGATTTGCGCACCCTCCCCAACCCCACACTGGTCACTTGGGATGGAAACCAACATGATCAAAGCCCAATTTCTTTCACCAGCTGCTATAAGCCAGCTGAAACAGACCGGTCAGAAGGTTTGTCCCAGACTGGTGGGACAGAAGGCAGGAAGGAAACACACCTACCTGCTTGTGAGCCAGGGCAGGTAACTCTTGCCCTCCAGCATCAGGGCTGTGTTAAACCAGCCATAGCTAAAACCAGAAAGAAACAAAGAAAATAGGAGAAGTCAAGGTAAATGTTCAGGTCTCTGAAAAACTGCCTCATTTTGCATACATTAAGACTTGGATGCAAACTGCGCAAGGGAATTTGCAGCCCCAGGGGACACGCTGGCTTGTATTCATAGCCCAAATTGGCTGCTTGACTCTTTGAGCCACTGGATCCTGTCAGCCAGCCTGGCCTCCCCGGCCTTCCTATGTCCTGGTGGCCTTGAATCTGACCCTTGTTGAGGAAGCCACTAGTTGAGAGTCTCAGTACTGTGTCACAAGGTCAACTGTGCTGTCCAAAATCTGGAGGATGTGATACCTGTAGCCAGGAAAGAGCTCAAGCTCTTTCTGAGTCAATTTCCTGAATCCCAGAACAATCTCCTTCCACGAGGGGTCCTGCAGAGAAAGAGGGATTGCACTGAGTGGAGCAAAATAAAGCCTGCAAACAGAGGGCACCAGCACCTGTATCAGAGACTCAGACAGGGACCCCCAGGCACTGGAACCCTGGCCACTGGGCAAAAGGAGATGCTGTGATTCCTACTCTGGGGCCTGGAAAGTCATCTCAGAAATCATCAAGGATTCCCTGCAGGAAGACCCAATCCTCATTTGCAAGGGGTTCTACTGGAACTAATTCCTCTCTCTCCTGCAGCCGGGGGACACCCTGCATGCCCTTTTCTGCTTCCCAGCATTTCAGAAATCAACAGAAGTGTTGGAAGTGATGCGTGGAATGGCTTGGAAAGTGGGAAGGGGGTTTCTCCATCCCTGCACAATTAAACACCTACTGGCACTGGGTTTGTGCAGAGGTTGTATCCGGAGATCAGGAACAGCCCCATCTCCTTGGCTTCTGGCAAGTTGACATGCTGGAGTAGATAATCAAAAGTCTCTTTGTTCCAGAGCCTGTAATGTTAAAAAAATACAGGGTCAGGCCCTACCTCCCCCAGCCCCCTTCCCCACCCAGCAGCAGCAGCAGCAAAGTGTGTAGACAGGATCTAGGTCTGATTAGGGAAACTGAAAATAGCCCAATTTAAAAGCTGCTTTTTGTTCCAGGTGAAGGACTTCCAGTAAACATGGTGAGATGGGTTTTGAACGGGGTACATAATGAAACTGTAATTGCTGTCGCTGGAGTCACCAGGCTTGCTAGCTAGCGTGAGTCTTCGCTCCGAGCACACAGATGCAGTGGGGAAGAGGGGCCTGATCCGACCCCCCCCTCCCAAGACAGGACACCCCAAACATGCCCCACAAACTAAGACGTATGCATGAGCTTGGAGGGATGGCAGCTTCTTCTTAGGAAGTTGAGAGTGGTCCAGAAGAGGAAACTGCTGCTCCTGACATGCATTTTCACCGCCTCCACAGTTCTCGCCGCTGGTCCAATAGGTTTGGCAGGGTTTTGAAACCCTACAAAAACCTTCAAAGTCTGTTTGAGCAGAGGAAAGCTGGGACCAATGAAACAGGTATGTTTGCCATGGGAACCAATCCTCTCGAGCCACTTTACTCTCATAAACATTGAGCGTCTGTCTCCAGTTTAAAGCATCTGTGGTGGACGCCTATCTAGGCCTGCTCAGGTAGGATGATTCCAGTTTCCTGAAACTTTTTTTTTTTTTTTGGTCCCTTGTCTTTAAGAATATTTAAGGAGTTAGAAGAAGAACCTTTTATTACGGTCACTGACCAGTACATAAAATATAAAACTATGCACTTGAAAATATCAGTGCACAAGGAATAAAATTTAACAATTATACAATTAAAAACATTGAACTAAACAATCACTATCTTCAAAAGACCCAAACCCATCACCCATTCTCAGCAGCAAACTTCCCAACAAAGGCGGCAACTCTACTGAATTTAGTCCACTTTCAGTATCAGTGTCCTGATGCGTATCGCTGAAGCAAAGAATCTCGCAACACTCAAAGTAATAGCTGGACTTGTGTCAGAAAGCAACAAGTTCGTATATTGTTGTTGTGTGTGTCCCAAAAAAAGGATCAGCAATGGAGTGATAAAGGTTGCACGAATGTTCCTGTAAAAGGAACAGTGAAAAAGCACATGTTCGGTTGTTTCGATATCTTCTGATCCACAGGGACATAGACGTTGGGACCAAGGTATCTTTTTGTAGGATTTAAGGAGTTAAGCATTTGATATCTTGAGACCCGTGGCTGATGCCTGCCCTTGGACCCTGCAGGCAGAACTGGGGTCAGGCCCCACGGTCCTGGCAGCCATGATTCTTTCCCCACAAGTTCCTGAGATCATATCAGCCCAGGGCATTTAAACAAAACAGCATCCGCCACCTGGCAAGTGTTGACAGGAGCCAAACAGACCCAAAAGCAAGGCTCAGTTAAGCTCCCCAAACCTTAGGTGGCCCCACTCCAGGAGGACACTGAGGGGCTCGTGTATTGAATTCCAATTTTCCCTTCTGTAGCTGACTCTGTATTTGGGGCAAGCAGCACAGAAGTATTTAAATGCAAGATTAACCACCACTGTTTGAAAAGCAAGATGAACAAAGACAAGCTCCCGTTCGGCAGAGCAAGCCAAGCTTTCCTGCTTACGTTTCCTGAGTGTTTCCCTTGTCGTACAGATATGGCTGCCAGAGGCCTGCTGCCCCATCGCTGGTGGTGTGGGGCGTGAATCTGTCAGCGTACACCTCGATCTCCAACAGCTGGTCTGCGGAGTGGTATCGGTCATGGATGCAGAGGGCAGTCGAAAGGCCGATCACGCCGGCTCCAATCACGGCCACTCGCATGATGGGTGCTTGAAATGGTTTTCCTGCAAGGACAGAACGGTGACCTCGTTTGGGAGCAAAGCCCCTTGGAACTCACTTCGGAGGAGACCCACACGTGTTCAGATTTTGCACATACAAACCTGTCCTATTCAGACCAATTACCCCAGCCCTGCCTGCCCAAAGGGCAGTGACCCTCCAGGGCTTCAAGCCCAGGTCTTTCCCATCACCTGCTCCTTCTACCTGGAGATCCTTGGGGTCACTTTGACGTACCTGGTCCACAGAGATGCATCACTGTGTGCATTCAGTGAAAAATCCCTGAACGAATCATTCGGGACTGATGAAAAGAAGGACCTCTCCAAACATGCAATCCATGGCCACAAGTGGCCTGGCATTGGCAAGACTCACCACATTAATTGCAGCCTTCACATGCAGAGGCGACAGACGACTGAGTGCCAGGGGAGGGGGCGCGCGACAAGGACCGGCTACTGCAAACCTGCTCTGCTTGCATCAGCTTCCCAGGTGGCTAGTGCCATAGAGAGACCGCACTCTGGCCCACATGGACTGTCCAGCATGAACTGGAGAATGGCTGACATGACTCTACCAAAAGGCCTGGGGATGTGCTAAGGTGAAGACCGTTGGGGGCGCAATTTCTCGGTCAGCGTGCCACTCTGTATTAGCTCCGTCTGCCTTACGTGGGCCTGGTGCCTCCTCTCCCAGTGGCCACTCCGGCTAATGGCACACAATAGGGCCCTCAGTGTGCGAGGAGGCCAAGATGAAAAGGCTTCTTGATGGTTCTCAAAACTCTGCACCCACCGGCCAGAGAACTTGGCTTCCTTCAGTGCGAGGACTTGAATAGCTGTTGTATTCTTGCAATGGATTCCTTCATAGAAAGATAGTGGCAAAGAGAAACCCCAGGGATGGCAGGAACGTTTCTTGCCAGAAATAACAATATGCAAGAAATGCTAGCTTTAAACAAAAAACTACGACTTCCACGGCTTATTCTGGCACCCAGAAAACTCACTCAAGTGACATTTGTCCCTGTGACCCAGAGCAACAGCTGAGCCACGCTGGGCTGGTATGTTGCACCCTTTCCAATGGTCTCAATGGGCAGGTATAACGACTGATTTCTCGTTGCGTGTCTGGCTTGCAAGTATGAAACTTTCTAGTCTGCAAGATTTTCCTAGCTTGCCTGCCTTCCCCGCCATAACTGCTTGCAGTTTAGAAATTTAAAAAAACAACAACGCAACACATCAAGCCTGGCCACTTCGACATCGTGAATGGCAATTCTGCTCCCTCTCTCTTGTCATCATCAGGTACGACATACGGACTGGAGTCTACTTGCCAGTAATCTTTGCCCTTTGTACTGCACTCCCACAATCTCAAAAACACGAACAGTAAATGACAGTAACGTGAGGGTAATAAAAATTTACACCTTCATGAAATGCACAAATCAAGCATACTCTCTGATCACTTAAAGTTTATCAGCGTATTTTTCTGGCACCGTACACAGAAGGGGCTGTCCCAGCAGGAACCATTTTGCCAGCCCCTGGCAGGGAAGCAAGTCCTTGGTCTATGAGGTCAAAAACATGCTCTGCAGGCATTGCACAACCCAGTCCCTGTGCCACTCAGAAGGACTGTTGTGGGAGGCTCCAGAGCCGATTCGGGCTGCAGAACTCCCTCCAGGATCTTGACAGGCACACCTGGAAGAGTTCCTTCCTGAGAAAGCTCAGGTGGCCAGAAAGCTTAACAGTGGGCTTCACCCTTCCCTCCAGATGTTGTGTGCGTCTCCCACGTTACCCTGCACATGCCCGCTCTCGTCTGATCTCCGAAGCTAAGCAGGGTCAGGCCTGGTTAGTACTTGGATGGGAGACCGCCTGGGATTACCGGGTGCTGTAGGCTTATACCATAGTCTTTCGAGACTGAAGGTTGCCAACCATCTCCCTATACTGAACACTATCTCCCGATCTTGTCTGATCTCGGAAGCTAAGCAGGGTCAGGCCTGGTTAGTACTTGGATGGGAGACTGCCTGGGAATACCGGGTGCTGTAGGCTTATACCATAGTCTTTCCAGACTGAAGGTTGCCAGCCATTAACCTGGCCTCCTCAGAAGTTTTCAGATGCAGCCAGAGGGCACTTTCAGTTTATGTTGGTGCCTTCTGGTTGTGCCCAGAGGTGTTCGGACGCCCTCCAGCCGCAGGCTTGATACCTGCAGATATTCAAATTAGTAGTTGCCAGGCCCACAGACGAAGAGGGTCCACTGCATTCACCTTTAAGGCAGTACAAGTTCTGTTTTCACTGGAACTCTTAGTTTGGCTACTCCACCAAACTGACCACAAACAGGCAGGTTTTTCTCTGGGAACACACACAAGATTCCTGCGCTGCCTCTTGGTTTCCATTCTCACAGAAAAAGCTGAGATTCCCAAACTGTACTTGCCTGGACTAGAAGTGATGTGTCACCCATGCGCTGCTACTCAGGAGGAAAAGTGGCTCTGACGGTCCCATTGAAAGCACAGGGCAAGCAGAGTGTGCGTCCCCACAGCCCCTTCCTCTCTCATCATCGGGGGGCCCAGCTCCTACCCCGCCCCCCTGCTCAAAGGGCAGGATTCAGAAAGAGACTAAGCAAACCATGTGCTCTGCAAACACATGTCCACCGCCTGGCAGACGGCCTCAAAATCAGCCAAAGGAAAGCAAACAAACGCAGGTTACTAACCCCTTGCCGGCAGACGGTGCAGCTGGCCCAAGCTGCGGACAGGCCGGTGCGGGGAACACTTGTGACCGGGGTATCTGCACCAGCCTCCTGACGCATTCTGGAATCTGGGAAGAGAGGTCAAAGTTCCTCCACGGGAGACATGGAGGTGGAGTCTGGCTGCCTTTGGGACACTCCCAGCGAGCCTGGCGGAGCAGCAGTGCCCAATTTCTCTGGTGTCTTTTGGGTGGGTCTGTGAACCCAAAGAAATGTCCACAGCAGCAAATTTAGCAGTGAAAAGGGCGTGTGCCACCCCCCTCCCCATGTCTAGGCTTTTCCAAAGCCTCTCTCCAGAGACCCCCCTGGCTTGATGCCATCTGGATGCAGACCTGCTGCTGTGAACAGCTGTGCTTGCTCATCGGCCCACTCAGGCCCCCAAACTGTCCCCAGATGGTCTTGGGGCAAACCAAACAACTCTGCATCTACAAGGCAGTCCACAACCTTCTGTCGCACTGCGCTGTGACCTGGAAACTGAACCTGCACGAGGGTGAGGTTTGCCTTCCAGGACTGGATGGCTCAGGCCTCCCTTACAGGGACCCTACACGGAGAGTGCACTGCCATGTGTAGAACATGCTCAGCGTAGAATCTGCAGGCACATGTTGTGAGCTGTGACCAGCTCCTTGAGCTAACTGTGATTTTGGTGGGTCTCGCTGGGGACCGCACCACCCATGGAGAAGCGTCAGCTGCCCTGCGGCAAACACCAGCTGGCACCTTCAGGGCGAGGCAGGCAAGGGGTCACCTGAGGAAAGCAGTGGGAGCTCAGCACTGTAAAGCGCATTAGGGTAATTGCTCCACTCCTCGGCTGACTCCAGCTCTCAGCCTTGCAGACCCGGCACTTTCACAGCCAGGCTCTGGTGTAGACCTGGGGGGGGGGACAGGGGGGGTGTCCTTGCTGTGTGCCCACTGTGCTCTGAACATAACATATAAGAACACCAGAAGAGCCCTGCGGGATCAGGCCAAAGGCCCATCTAGTCCAGCTTCCTGCATCTCAACGGGGGGGGGGGGGCACCAAATGCCCCAGGGAGCACACCAGATAACAAGAGACCTGCAAGGCATTCTGGGAATTGTAGTTAAGAACATAAGAACAGCCCCACGGATCAGGCCATAGGCCCATTTGGCGTCTAGCCTAGACGCCTTTAAAAGGGGATTGGACGAGTTTCTGGAGGAAAAATCCATTATGGGGTACAAGCCATGATGTGTATGCGCAACCTCCTGATTTTAGGAATGGGTTAAATCAGAATGCCAGGTGTAGGGGAGAGCACCAGGATGAGGTCTCTTGTTATCTGGTGTGCTCCCTGGGGCATTTGGTGGGCCGCTGTGAGATACAGGAAGCTGGACTAGATGGGCCTATGGCCTGATCCAGTGGGGCTGTTCTTATGTTCTTATGTTATGTTCTTATCTAGTCCAGCTTCCTGCATCTCACGGCGGGCCCACCAAATGCCCCAGGGAGTGCACAAGACCACAAGAGACCTGCATCCTGGTGCCCTCCTTTGCCCACTTCTAAAACCAGGATGCGCACGTGCACATCACAGCTCAGAACCTGTGATGGGCTCTGGGCGGGTACCGTAAGAACAGCCCTGTTGGATGGGGCCAAAGCCCCACCTGGTCCAGCTTCCTGGGACCTTCCTGGAGGCCCAGCAGATGCCTCGTGGAGCCCACCAGATCCCTGCATCCTGGTGCCGCTGGCTGGCACTCAGAGGCAGCCTCCTCCTGGAACGACCCATCAGGGCTTGGATGTCGCCTGTGTGGGGCTTTTCCCCCACCAACTGTCTAGCCCCCTTTGAAAGGCACTGGGGCCTTTAGGTGAGCGACTAAGATGATTACGGGGCTGGGACACCTTCCTTACGAGGAAAGGCTACGGCATTTGGGCCTCTTCAGCCTGGGAAAGAGACGCCTGAGGGGGGACATGATTGAGACATACAAAATCATGCAGGGGATGGACAGAGTGGATAGGGAGATGCTCTTTACACTCTCACATAATACCAGAACCAGGGGACATCCACTCAAATTGAGTGTTGGGCGGGTTAGGACAGACAAAAGAAAATATTTCTTTACTCAGCGTGTGGTCGGTCTGTGGAACTCCTTGCCACAGGATGTGGTGATGGCGTCTGGCCTGGACGCCTTTAAAAGGGGATTGGACAAGTTTCTGGAGGAAAAATCCATTACGGGGTACAAGCCATGATGTGTATGCGCAACCTCCTGATTTTAGAAATGGGTTATGTCAGAAGGACATACCAAGATCCAGGTCTACAGAGCTTGCGTCCTGAGTACACTTCTGTACTGCAGCGAGTCATGGACTCTTCGCTCACAACAGGAGAGGAAACTGAGCGCTTTCCACATGCACTGCCTCCGACGCATCCTCGGCATCACCTGGCAGGACAAAGTTCCAAACAACACAGTCCTGGAACGTGCTGGAATCCCTAGCATGTATTCACTGCTGAAACAGAGGCGCCTGTGTTGGCTCGGTCATGTCGTGAGAATGGATGATGGCCGGATCCCAAAGGATCTCCTCTATGGAGAACTCGTGCAAGGAAAGCGCCCTACAGGTAGACCACAGCTGCAACATCTGCAAGAGGGATCTGAAGGCCTTAGGAGTGGACCTCAACAGGTGGGAAACCCTGGCCTCTGAGCGGCCCGCTTGGAGGCAGGCTGTGCAGCATGGCCTTTCCCAGTTTGATGAGACACTTGGCCAACAGTCTGAGGCTAAGAGGCAAAGAAGGAAGGCCCATAGCCAGGGAGACAGACCAGGGACAGGCTGCACTTGCTCCCGGTGTGGAAGGGATTGTCACTCCCGAATCGGCCTTTTCAGCCACACTAGAAGCTGTGCCAGAACCACCATTCAGAGCGCGATACCAGAGTCTTTCGAGACTGAAGGTTGCCAATACAAATATATGTCAGAATGCCAGATGCAAGGGAGGGCACCAGGATGAGGTCTCTTGTTATCTGGTGTGCTCCCTGGGGCATTTGGTGGGCCACTGTGAGATACAGGAAGCTGGACTAGATGGGCCTATGGCCTGATCCAGTGGGGCTGTTCTTATGTAGGTGCCACCCCCGCATCCTGTGGCGAGGAGTTCCACAGGCCAATGACCTGCTGGGCCAGGAAATCTTGGGCCTGTCCAGCTCTCCGGACACCCCACCGGACTGGCTGCGCCCCGCTCCTGGCGCCCCCTCCGCGTCCCCACCGCCTGCGGGGTCTGCAGCCCGCCCCCGGGACCCCGCCAGGAGCGGCCCCTCGCCCGCTGCGTAAAGGCGCACGGGCGGAGCGCGCGGGGCGGGCCGGCGGGGCGGAGCTGGCCGCGGCCGGGGCGGAGCGGGCGCGCGGGAGGAGCCGGAGCCGGAGCCGCGGCTGCAGCTGGCTGGGCGGCCCGGCCCGGCCGCAGCCATGGCGCTCGTCACCCTCCGGCGCTCGCCCACCCCCAGCGCCGCCTCCTCCTCGGCCAGCGAGGTGAGACCCCCGCGGCTGCTCTCCCCCCGGGCCCCCTCCCACCCGTGTCAGGCCCCCGGGGTCTGCCCCGCCTCCCTCCTGGTGGGCCAGACCCGGAGCGGCCCCCTGCACCCCTGCCACTGCCTGGCCCCTGCTCAGACCCCCCCCCCCACTCGCCCTTCTTGTGTCCGGCCCCGGGTCTGACCCACGGGGACTGGCCCTGGCCAAAGAGCCCCCAGAGCCTTGGCGCCTCGGGTGCTGTCCACCTAAGCCCCCGGTGGGTGCCCCCCACGCCGTGCCACCCCAGAGCCCCGCTGCGCCTGCAGTGGCCTGCAGTGGAGTCCTGACATGGGCAAAGGGGTGCTTTGGCTAGACCAGCGGTTTGCAGCTGCTGTGCCCCCTGCGTTGGGGTGCCACGCTCGGGGGGAGGGTCGTATATGAGGAGGGTCTTTGGGGGGTGCGAGCCGCCCAGCCCGCAACACGGCGCGCCTGGTGAATATCCCCAAACCGGTGGAGGGCCTTGACAGCTTAGCACCTTCTCAGGGTGACAGTTGCTGTAGCCAGGCCTCGGTTAGGGCCTTCCTGCCTGTTTGAGTGAGTGGCTCTTTGGAAACCTCTCCCTCTTCCTGGGGGGCTGGAGCCGCCTTGGCCACTCGGTCTGCCGGTGCCTGGCCTTTCTTGCCCTGCGTCCTTCACAGGCACCTCGTCTCCCCTCTTCTGAGTGCCACGCTCCCCCTTCGATTGGTTTTTGTCCTTGACCCATCAGCCTGCATGACACTTTGCAGGGCAGGTCCCTGCCCTGAGCAGCTTGCAATGTGAAAGCTGACACAGGTGCGGGGAAGAGACAGGGACAGGAGAGAGAAGCTTGCCCCACCACATGACCTCTAAACGAAGCCCACCGCCCTGTGACTTCTGGAGGAGCAACACTACATGCCTTGTTAGGGACCCTGCATAGCCCTGGGCCTGTGTCGTCTTGCTCCGTCTCGGCTGCCTGTTCTCAGGCACTATCTCAGGATAAAAATCCTCTTTGTCACCTGTCACATCCAGATTCCCGTTTCTCCCCAACCCTCTGCTGACTTCTGTGTGCAGAAAGGAGTTGCTGAAATCACTACTGCTTAGAAGTGACCTCACTGTTATCCCACTTACCCAGCAGTAAATTGAGATTAATCCTGACTGAAGTCATTGGGGATTAAGTGGTTCTGAGCACCGGTGCTCGTGATCTGGTGTGCCAGGCTTGCTCCATCTCGGCCAGGCCGTCGTGTGGGTGATCTCCGGAGTGCCGCAGGGGCACCCTTGGGTGGGATCTGTGGCCTTCCGTGTACCATGGAGACTGCCCGCTGATTGGATTCCAAAAGTGGATTTATTTTCACATGCAGCTCTCTTTGATTAGGGAAGGTGTAAAACTGTTAACTGGCTTTCAAGAAGCGGATGAATCATCTGTCTCTTGGTGGACTGAGCAAAATGAAATAAATGCTCATTACCCAAAGCTCCCCATGGGAGGAAGGGTATGGCAATTCGCAAATACTGCCTCTTAGATACAGTCTTGTGTGACGTGTGTGTTCCTGCTGAATTCCCTTTGACAATAATTCACCCAAACGAATTGAGTCCAAAGAATAAATAAGGATGCCACTAACCTCCAGCCCTGCTAGCGGAGATGTGTGGGTACCACTCTATCAGCAAAATCTTGAGTAGGGCTCGTCTCCCACATTCAAGCTGGTGTCCCGAACAAGCAAAGAGTTAGGACCCGGCCCTCACTTTCCTTCTCACCAGGCAAATCATTCAATACTCTATGAAGATAGCAAAACGGACTTACTTTTCCTTGCAGCCCTCCTTTGTGGCACCCCACAGCAGCTCCACAGGCCAGGGGGAGCTCCGGGGAAGTGCTGCTGCAGTCCGAGGTGCCCAATGGTGACATCATTGCTGGGCGCCATGGAAGGAAGGACACTTGTTGGCCTGTAGTTGGAGGGCCTGGACCCTTGAGGGTTGTCAGTGGGCCAGAGCCACTAGGCCACCCCCTGCTCACTGGGCCCCGACACTGCTTGGGAGAGACAGTGGGAAGTTCACCTGCTTAAGACTTCTTGCGCTTTCCCCTTTAGGCGGAGGTTGGCAGCGATGAAGAACGTAGACTCAACCTGAGGTAAGCGCACCCCTTTTCAGCTCTTTCCCAGAAAAATGCTTCTGCCAGTTTACAAGATGCATCGATCTTTTCCCATAAAAGGCCTTGCTGCTGCGCTATGGTGGGTGCTCAAAGGGGACAGGAACCGCTGCGGAGTTCTGAGTGTGGCCAAGTTCCTCCCATCGCCATGATGGAGGTGACCTGGATGGCCAAAGCGGGTTTTAAACATGTTGTCATACCTGTAGTCTCCACACAGAGGTTCTGTGTGCCTCACATAAATCTGAATGCCACTGATATGGCAGCCGCATGTGAAGAGTGCCCTGCACTGCAGGATTCTCTGCAGTGGAGGGCCAGTGATGGTGGTGGTCTTGTCTCTGCAGCTTCTCTGGTCCTGTTCCCCTGGTGGACACAGTGACTTGTGTCTTGTGATGGGGGCAAGTCTTCTGTCACAGGCCAGCTTTTCTTCCCCACAGCATGTCACCAGGCATCAGGCCGGAGCTGGGCTCCTCCTTTCCAAGGGAGAAGGGGATGCATTAGTGGTGTCTTGGGGCAGGACTGTGCAGCCTGGTTCTGTCCCCGTTGCAATGCAACATGTGGCCTGAATAGTAATTATCTGCTCTGCGTCTCATGCTCGCAGGTCTCTGGTGAATGTGTAATAAAAATACACGTCAGTTTTTTCTTTGCAAAAAAACCCCCCTATGGTATAAAGGACAAGAGGAACTTTCCATCCAAGTCAGGCACAAGAGAACTTACTGTTTGTGGTGTGTCAGGGTAGATTTGCTGTCATCAAAGCAGCTTGTCTCTTCCTCTGTGTGGGGTTTTCTTGGCTGCTGTCTGAGTGGATCCTTGTCTTGCTTGCTGTTTCTCTCTGGTTGTGCCTGTGTGGAGATGCGTCACGCAGAGGTCAGTTGTGCATGGACAAGGCAGGAACAGCCCCTTGCCGCAGTCGGTTGGCAAGTGTGGGCCGCTTTGGTGACCGGGTGGGATCAGAGGAGCTTCAGATGAAACCTGCATTCAGAAGACCTCAGTAGGCATGTAGAGGCCTCTGCGCAGACCATGTCAGGGCAAGCATGACCCTTCCTGAACCTAGACTTGGAGAGGGATTTTTCCAGTGCCTTGTTGGCACTGAAGATATGGGGGGAGATTGGAGTTGGAGCCTGAAGTTCAACAGGCAGAAGGTGCTGCTCTGGGGACTGAGTCCAGGCAGATGTTCAGGCTCTGAGGATTCATCCCAGGCCTGAAATGCCTTGTCAAGCGCAGGAGCTGATTGATGTCACACCCCTTATTCCCTTTTGTCTGTGCAGCCCTGAGCACCTGACCAGGCTGGATTCTGAAACTTTGTAGGATTCCAGTCTCCATCTCTGGTTATAACATCTTAGGTAGCTGGTGTGGGAAAGCCACAGAGTGGGCGATATGGGCCAGGTGGAGCCCTGGCTTGACTCCCTGACATCGCCTATGTGCAAGGCCCAGCCTTTATCTTGACAGGTTAAACGGCGGGGGGGGGGGGAAATCGCCCTGGGTCCCAGTGCAAGCCACACTACCCTGAAAGACTGCAGCCTCTCTGTGGCGCCCATCACACCTTTTCTGCGGAGGGGATGATTTGTCGCTCCCTGGCAGCCACTGCGGATACTTGTGTCTCTGAGAAGAGATGCCCAAATGCCCCTTTCATTAGGGGAGGTGGCTGGCAGTTGCCAGGCTGTGCTGCAAAGTGCCATCGGGTGATATTAGTTACGCATGGACCCACCCAAGAATTGCTATCGGCAAGGACAGTCTGACGCCTGGATCTTTTGCATAAGCATTAGCCCTGCCACGACTTTGGCTCTCCATCAGAAAACGCCTGGTGGGTCTGCTGTACAGCAGCTTTGGTCCATTGGGGGGCAGCCGTGTTCCACCTTCGGCCTGCAACGACTTCCTGAGTCGTCCTTGTTTGGTTCCCCTGCGCGATTGGTTTTGACCAGCTTTTGCGCAGGTCCTGGAGCAGCCCTACCAGGGGATCGCCGGCGAAGGCTGGGCCGTTTCTCACTGGCACAAATGCTGGCTTTGAAAGAAGGGTCTTTCCAACTGGATCCATTGAGAGGCTAACTGGAAGAGCGTAAATAAGCAGTTCCCTTATGGATCTAATCTTTGAGGCAGGAAATCTCTGTCCAGAGAAAACAGGCTCCTCTTGAAACAGAACTGCAGAAAAAAGAGAGTCGCAGAGTTTTGGCAGTGAAGGGCCTTTGTGTGTAAAATTTTCTGTATGTTCTGTACATTTTCTTACGCACGTGCAAGGATTGTGTCCTTGTCTCTCCCTCTTCCTCGCCCTTCTTTATTTGCTCCGCTAGCATTCCTAAGCTGACCCCTCAGCTGCGCGTTGCAATTGTTGTCCTCGCTGAAACATGTGCGTTGCAGGGAGGATGGAAGGCAGTTCTCAGCCATGTGGTGCTGGCTTGTGGGGGGGGGGGTCGGCATTGCACAGCACAGGCCTGGTTGTGACTCTGCCCACAAAGATGGGGAGAATCTGCTCAGAGCGCCTCCAGCAGAACCTCGAGAGCGGGGTTGGTTTCCCAGGCCGTGTCCACACAGCAGGCTGCTCCAAGCACGCTGAAGACCACCAGGCTCGGAGCACAGCATAGCCAGGATGTGGCCAACTCACCAGGATGTGATTCAGTATCCTGTTTTTGAGGGACCAATGGAGTCAGCAGCTCCTGCCTCGGTCCTGTGGCTGACGTCAGCTGTGAGGCAACAAGCATTGGTGGCCCGTCGGCTGGGAGATCACTCTGTACCTCTCCTGTCTTCACAGGATGCTCTGTGGCCCCCTAAGTTCTGGCCCGCCTGGCCCTCAGGCTTTTCCCTTCTGACCCAGATTCAGGACCTCCTGAGGCAGGTATGTGCCTCATGTATGTGGTCTCATGTATGGGGCAGGAGGTCTGGCTCAGTTGGTTGAGCTGCCGCCTTGTATGCCTGAAGATCTGAGGCTGCCAGTTCAAGACAACCAGAAGTACCCGAGAACTGATGACACGCTGATATACTGATGAGCTGACCCTCGGTGGCAGAGAGGAGCTGGAGGCGAAGGGCCAGAGAGAGGCCAGGCCGGGAAGGAATCCAGCTGGAACGAGGAGTTCTATGAAAGACGAGAACTATTCAATTTTAAGGTTTAGAACAGCCTGCCTATGAAAACCGCCTTGGATTAAAGTCTGAGGAGAAATCTGACGACCAAAGAAAGGCGGTGTGTGGGGACCCAGAGCAACATACAGGGGGGCAAACAACCTTCTCCCTCACCCCCTCCGCTGCAAGCATCTGTTTGCCTGCCCCACCGCCAAGCTTTGGTTTGCGCCAGCGACGTTTTGGGATGGAATGAAGCCTTGCCTGGTGCATTTGGTCTCGCCCGTCTTGCAGGTTCTCCTGTCCACCATCACCTGAACTGGGCGCCTGGGGGAGGCCCAGGGCGTGTGAATCAGATCGCATAGTTTGAGGGATTAAAACCAGTCAGCGAAAGGAGTGAGCAGCAGTTCTGACATCAGTTCTGACAGGCTCCTTCCTGGGAAGAAGAGTTGCCCAGCCGCTCCTTTCGGTGGAGCAGAGATCTCCGCTCACCTGCCCTCCTTGGGAGTGTTCCTCCCGCAGCCTTAAGGCAGGCACGCCTGCCTTCCTGTTGGCTTGATGACCTGGACCTCCCCTCTGGGCAGTGCAGGAAAGGACTTCTTCGCACCGTGCAAAACCAACCGTGCAATCCTAGGAACGTCTACTCAGAAGTAAGCCGCACTGAGCTCAATGGGGCTTGCTCCCAGGTAAGGGTGTCTATAGGGTGGCATCAAGTGATGTGTGGTGATGGCTGCTGGCTCAGAGGGTCTTCAAAGCGTGTCCGTCTGGAGGAGAGGTTTCTTGATCGCTGTTGGTCATGTTGGCTAAATTGAGCCTCCATGTCCAAGAGCAGTATGGGACTGAACACCACAGTGGGAGAGGGTGCTTCTCTTCCAACCCCTCTTCTCAGCTTCCTGGCAGCAACAGCTTGCTCATGGGGTGGGGGAGACGAGGCTGAAGGGGACCCACCTTGGCTGGACTCGGCAGGCCTCTTCTGTTGTCTCTGGGTGGCAGTTGCAAACCATCTGTAGGCTGACTGGGACTGTTACACGCGCACCACAGCGGCTTTTCTCATTGCGTTTTGGCGATTGGAAATCCCAGGCTGCCGTGGGCTCTTCGTAGCAGCATTTTCAGACCTTGGAAGCAGGCACGATCCAGCCCAAGTGTGAAAGGGCTTTTCTTCCTGTTGTGTCACCTGCTCTTTGGAGACGACTGCTTCAGGAATCCACGGGAACCCCCAAAGCCTGGGGGTATTTTGCTGCCTTGTCTTGCTGAGCCAGGCCTTTGTCCGGAGGGTTTGGTGATCTTGTTGCGTCTCTTCTTATTTTTGCCTATCCGTTTGCCAGTTTTTTAATGCTTGCGTTTTGATTCTGGTTTCAAGCCCAAACCTTCCCTCCCTTACCCTAAGTACTGTTTAAAGAGAGACAGTATAAAGAGAAGTTGTGGTGTCGTGATCGGAGTGTTGGATGAGGACCCAAGTTCAAGTATCCACCCAGCCATGAAGCTCCCTGAGTGCTGTTGTTGAGCCAGTTCACCGTCTCTCAGCTCCAGGGTTGTGACGAAGGTGCTACTGGAGGCCATGCTCTCCGAGTTAATTGGGAGGTTGGATAGAAATCTCAGCTACATTCATTAAGAGGGATTTCTGAGTGCTCGGATTGAGTTGATGATCTGCAGTCCTCCTGGAAGACTCCTTGCCCTGGGCTGCTGGTCCAGGCTTGCCCAGGTGCAGAGCTGGTGCTCTAGCTTGTGTCCAAACGGCCATTCCTGAAAATGATTCCGCTGTGCTTGGTGCCGACTACGTGACGGGAGATCAGAGGACAAACCAAAACAGCCTCCCCCCCCCGTACTACCAAATATGGATCTGAGACACAGATCGCCTCGGGGGCAGAGTCTTCATGCGCTGTGTCTCGTGGCTGAGTTTCCCGGCAAAAGTCCACAAAGAAGCAAATCCCGAGGTCAGCGGGTTGGCCTCTGGATGCCCTGCTGGGAACTGGCCTTTGTGGGCTCGGAGACTGATTTCCCTTCTCTCTCCCCTCCCTGCCCTGAAGGGTCTTTTGCATCTGGTGCTGTGAATGGCCCCGCAGTCTCTGAAAGTGATGCTTGGAATTTTTGGGCAGCCAGAGCGGCCCACGCCTTCTTGGCCAAACAATGCCTACTCAGAAGCGGCTCTTGTTTCTTTCCAGGACTCGAGTTGTGGCTGTCTCTGCAAAGGGCAGTCCCCTGACCAGGCTTGCAGGGCCTGCTCTGCTCCACCATTGTCAGCAGTGCTGGGCTCCCACAGAACTTTCCTTGACCAGCTCAGAGGCGTCGTGGCCGAGTACCCGCTGTGGTGATTCCGTCCCCGTGCCTTCATTTCCACTGTCCGATCCAGCTTTCCTTGCTTCCTGCCTCCAGCACTGAAGGAGCTACTGTGTTATCTCCTGGCCCCAGCCTGGCAGCGTCCCTGCAAGGGGCTGAGGAGCAGGATGGCTTTGGGGTGTCTGTTTGCACGCATGATTTATGCGTGACTTTCCAGTGAAGTGGAGGACTCCTATTGATCGGTGTCCTAGGCAGTCTTGCTGGGGGAGCGAGTCCAAAGAACCATTCTGCATCTGCTGCTTGTCTGTTTTGTGGGCTCACGTTCTGGTGCTTTCTCTTTAAACATGTACCATTTAAATAATGCCCAGAGCTGGGCGTTCTGCCTGTGTAGAAAGGTATTGGAGCACCACCTGCTCCAATGCCAGAACCAGTCCTGGGTTTCATAGCAACCAAGCTGCCTGCCTGTGTAGCTCTGAAGCTTGCCTCCTTCTTTTCCAGTGTCAACAGAAAATAACAGGGCTTCTTTTTACCCAAATAGGCAGAGCCAATTCGCTGACAAACAGGCCTGCGCGATCCTCTCTGCCCCTGAACCTGTGCCCAGCGAGGAAGTGTGAGCAGTGAAATTAAACATGATGCAGGCTTCCTGGAGGCTGTTTCATTCTCTTGGCAAGCAGTGCAGAGTTTGCAGGGATTTAGGGGGAAAAAAATTCCCGTCGCTCATCCGTCAATGTGACGCTTTGTAATCTGGTGAGGTCCGGCGAACGCAGGGCTCTCTTTGGAGTCTGGAGGCTCAAGGGTGCATTTTTGTGATAACGCAGGATTCTGCTACTGCCTTCCCAGAGCCCAGGAGGGAACACAGAACAAGCCTGTGGGAGGGGAATGAGCTGAGGAGCTTCAGCTGGTTCCCCCTTCTTTTGAAAGGCCCTCTTTCATCAGGATATGTCAGGGCAAGGGCTTTTTCGAGCCAGGATGTCGCGGGGGGAGCTCAGGGTTCCGTCACGGTCATCATCAAGAGGCTTGTAGATTTCTCTCCTCTCCTTCGCGGAGAGTCTGGCCGGCCTTTTCTCCTCCTCCGTTTGTCTTGCCAAACACTGTTCTGCAGCAGCAGGATGTGACTTGAACCATTCCTGGTTATGAACCTTTCTGGTCTCGCTGATCTCTGCCTGTCTTTTGGGCCGGCGCGATGCTTCTGCTGCTCCTCAAAACCCCTTCTGAAGCAGTACGTATGGGACCCCTTCCCTCATTCCTCCCCCTCCAAACCTTGCAGAGCTTTTCTTGAATTGGTGCAACTTTGCCTCCTTTTTCAGAGTGAAATCTTGGGGTTTCTCAAACTTTCACCTGAGACTGGGGTACCGGAAGTCTACAAATGTTGGGTTTCTTTTGGGGCGTTGTTACCAAGATGGACAGTGCTTGCTTTTGGAGGAAATACCGGCAAAGCAAGCCTAGTCTCTGTGAATGTCATCTTGGGGCAAGACTCAGAGGGGGAAAAAGCTTGCAGTTAGCGTGTGTGGCAGAAGGGTGTGTACTTTGTTATAAAACTGTGCATGGGATAGATAGGAGTGGATAGAAGGATGTTGTTTTCCCTCTTGTAGACCACGAGAACCAGGGGACATCCAGTAAAACTGACTGGCAGGAGAGTCAGAACAGACAAAAGAAAATATTTCTTTTCTCGGTGTGTCATTAATCTGTGGAACTCCTTGACACAGGATGTGGGGGTGACACCTGATGCCTTTAAAAGGGAATTGGACAGATTGTGGGAGGAAAAGTCCATCACTGGTTACAAGCCATGACAAGTATACACAATCTCCTGGTTTTGGAAGTAGACTGTCTTTGAAATGCCATGTGTGGCAAGGGGATGCAGGTCTCTTGTTGTCTTGTGGGCTCCGTGGGGCATCTGGTGGGCCACTGAGAAATACAGGAAGCTGGACAAGATGTGCCTTTGGCCTGATCCAGCAGGGCTCTTGTGTTCTGATGTATTTGTGCCAATTGTTGAGTTGCTGTCATCTCTGGGGCGGTCGGAAAGGGGAACAGTGTGGAGGTCTGGGAAGGCTCTGCCTCGTGCATGGGGTTGCCCCCAAAGTCCGGGAAGCCCATGTCAACTATGGTGAGCATTTCTCTCTATCAAAAAGCTCTTTGAGGCGACTTGAGCTCCTTTGTTTCCTTCGATGATCTGCGGCCACAGAATTGAGCAATCGTCTGCGGACTTCCCTTTCATTCAGCCTGGCTGTGGGATGATCTCACTGATGCTTGATAATAATGCTGCGTTCAAGCCTTGTGGTCAACTGGCAATTTCCCCCTCTTTTTCATAAACAGGAATTATGTGTCGCTGTTGTTAGAATGGCAGGAAACATTGGAGCGATTGCCCATCGGGCACAGGAGTTAATGGGGAAGAGGGGAATCTTCGCCTATTTCCATGACTTCAGACATGTTCTTTAAAGTCAACATACAATCTTGGGTCAATCCATCTCATTGCGTGTTGACCAGCGAGCTTCCCGTATGTCACTTTCATCCTGCGGATGTCATGAGCTCACCTCCTGTATATCCTTTCTATTGATCAGTTTAAAAGCGCTTTGATCAACATGTAGTTGTCTTTTTGGACTGGTTAAGCACCCAGTCCATTCCAACTGTGCCATCGGGGTGCACGCTGCATTCTGTAGTGGGGGGGGTCGCAATCATGGAGGCCTCCTCAATGTAAGGGAACATTGGTTCCCTTACCTTGGGACTGCTTTGGTGCTGGAAAGTTGGAAAGGATTGGGACCTTTGTATATATACTTGTTGCAAGGACTTAAGAAGGGAACATGACTCCCATGGGATATCTTTCTCATCTCCAGTATTGATCTTTCTCATCTCCAGTGGGGGGGCTGTCAATGCCTCCCAGCCTCCACATGGTCTGTTCAGTGAGCCTTCGTCTGTGCTTCCAGGCTCTCAAGCGACTCTTGGAGAAGAGCTCTTTGCTAACGTTGAACCTCAGTCAAGTGTTGGGTTTTGGCCTGGGTTCGAATCTCATCTGAGTAGCAAAGTGGGTGCTAGTCCAGCTTTAATAGGGAGGGCCTTCTCAAACAGGGCACCCCCTCACCAAGGTGGTCCTCAAATCATCACTCACCTGGCCTCAAATAGCAGAGGATGGGTGGGTGGAGGGGAAAGGCCTCTGGAAATGTTCTTTAAATGGGTAACTAGAAAGTGGCAGGTGGGAGACTCACCACCTACAGTTAAAGTGCTTGAAGATCAGCTTGAACTCAGGATGTTGGTCGACACAGGTGTGTCTCAGGCAGCTCTCCGGAAAGTGCAGGATTGTGGGTGTATATTTTTCACAACATGGGGTAGAAGGGACTCGTCAGCCTGGGAAGGCAGCTCATCTGAGAGAAGGAGAACTCTGATCCCAAACCTCCACTGCCTTGTGGCTACATCCAGTTATGGAAAAGGCTTCAGGAGTCAACCTCGAGGCAAAACCCGGAGCCGGAGTCCCTGAGGCAGTTCATGGCTGAACACAGTCACGTTCTGGCAACTGCGACGCCGCTGGAACCAACCGTATTGGCTTCTGCCTTTCCATTGGACCATTTCAGCGACGTGGAGAGGGGGGATTTGCTGCATGGGTAACAGCCTATCCTCCATACCTGCTTTACCCAGGCTTCGCGCACTGGAGAGGACACTCTGTTCCAGAACCACCATTCAGAGCGTGACACCATAGTCTTCCGAGACTGAAGGATGCCAACGTCATTTTTCACAAGCAGCTGTTGCTGAGCAGTTGCACAGAAGGGTCACTTCCTCTGCTGTAAAAACAATTCCCAAACCAGCCGAATGTGTCACCCTGTTGGAAAATTACACTGAATGTGTCTTATGGAAGCCTTTAAAATTGCCTGCTCGCAGGGGGATGTTCTCCAGCACTTCGTCACTCTTCTTGAGCCTGGGACTTTCCTGCCGGGTTTCAGGGTGTGTCAGCTGAAGCCAGAGCCAAGCCCTCTGGTCACTGTATTCCTGGCCCGAGATTTACAGAAACTTTGAAAGCATGACAGACCCACTTTTTCCCAGAGGGGAGACCCAGGATTTGTGTGTGGGGAGGTGACATTTAAAACCTTTCCAGTGTTTGCTTTTCAGCGCACCACTTACTTGCTTTGCATCCTTTCGACTGAGGAGGAAGCACATGGAAAATATGTGCTGCCCTTGGTTTATTTTGCATGCCTCTGAATCAAGCTGGAAAAATGAATCCAGGTTAAACCCAGAAACGCGTACTTTTCCAATCCTCCACCGCCAGATGGCACAGGCCTGAGTGCAGCCTGGCATGGGCTTTTCCTGGGATGTGGTGATGTTTCCATAAAGGGCAAACACACTGCGCATGTCCACCTTGGATAGTGTCATTTTGCCACCCCCAAAATCTTGCTGTCCGCTCTGTGTGCCTGACCCCACCATCTCCTATTTGTGTTCCAGCTTGAGCGAGAGCTTTTTCATGGTCAAAGGTGCTGCGTTATTCCTCCAGCAAGGAAACAGCCCGCAAGGCCCACGGAGTCTGCCTCATCCTCACAAACATGCAGGTGAGCATCTTGGTGAAACAAGATTCTTGGCCACTTAAATATAACACACACATATAGTGGGCCCTCAGTATCTGTGGGGGATCCATTCTGCGGACACCAAATTCCGTGGATAATGAAATTGGAGGTGCTGTACTGCAGCGCAATTAATAATAGTACAGGTATTTCTATACCGCCTTTCTTGGTCCTCAGATTTCTCCTCGGACTTTATTCAAGGCGGTTTACATAGGCAGGCAATTTAAATCCCCGTAGGGATTTTTACAATTTGAAAGAAGGTTTCTGTCTTTCAAGAAACCACAACGTTCAGGTGTTTCCTTCTTGATCTGGTCGCACATTCTGGCCTCCATCCTCCCACGCTCAGAGCAGATGGAATAGCTCGGCTCAGCTTGTCAGCTGCTTCAAGGTCGCACGGTGCCGGTGGCCTCGAACTGGCGACCTTCGGATGTTATGTTCAGGCAAATGGAGGCTCAACCCTCTAGACCAGACCTCCTGCCAGTTAGTTACCTAGGGGCTGCACGACTCTCTGGAGGTCGCCCGTGGCCTTCCGGCCTCTTCAGAAGACTCCTGAACATGCCTATGCGTCCAGTAGGTCCTCTGAGGCCCTCCAGCTGCAGGCTTGGAACCCACAGACATTCAAATTCACGGATGCCGAGCTGCAATAAGGAGCGCCCACCGTGCTGGTCAAAAATGAAAGTTGCTTGTTGTGTTTGCACCCCCCTGTCAGTTAAGCAGGACTTGCTTGATGTTCTCATGCAGTCCTCAAGTGCCTGTAAAGTCCCTTCTGACTATCTCTGCAAATGGACTGCTGTGATATGTAGGAAGACAGGAATATGACATGTTTGTTTAACGGGTCCTGCTTGGGACCTGTCATGGGCCCCAAAACCACCCTGAGTGACAGCCAAGCTTGCCCGTGACTCTTGGAAGAGGTTTGGGATGACCTCTTCAGACTCCCCAGTGAGTTGCTCTGGGGCCCATTTCATTGCCTCTTTCAGGCAATGGATTTAGAGCAAACTCTTAATGTGTTCACCACTTTTCCAAAGAGATACATGAGCCATGTTGAACACCCACGACCAATGCAGTGGGGAATAATATGAATGGGGTTTGATGCACTCTTATCTTGTGGAATATCCTGCAGCTTGGAGAACTGGGCAAGAGGTGCATTAATGTCAATTTTTTCCCCCGCAGGTGATTTGCCCCAACACCTCCAGGTGATGATCAACCTCCTTCGCTGTGAAGACAGAATCAAGCTGGTAAGAAGACCTGTCCCATTTCCAACTCCCCTACTCTTGAGCAACCACCTTCTTGCTAGGGGTTAGGTTTTTCTGTAGTAAACACTCATTCCGACAAGGAGTTTGCTCAAGAGTGCATTTATCTACAAGCTGATGTCGTCGTCGTTGTCGTCCCCTCCTCGGTCATATGAGAAACGGCCCAGGGCAGCTTCCAGAAGGTGTTTTAAAATGGCAAGCCAGAATCAACCCACAAGAAGCAGGCAGGAAGAAGCGGGTAGCAGATATGGACATGCAAGGAGCTGAGCAAATCCATTCGACTGACCAGCAGGCCACAGGCTTGTCAACGCGAGAAGGTCTTCAGTTTGCCCCAAAGTGTCTGTGGGGAGGGAGCAAGGCTTAGCTGCTGGAACAGAGAGTTTGAACAGTTGCAGCCTGCAGGTCTTATAAGTCCTGGAAGGAAAAAGTTAACAGCTTAAAAAAATGTATTGCCCCATTAACTGGGGTTGCCTTTAGTTGGTTTTTATTTTTATTTTTCACATTTTTATACTGCCATTCCTCCAAGCAGCTCAGGCCGGTGTACACAGCTGCTCCCCTCCTTTTGTCCTCACAGCAATCCTGTGAGGTAGGTAAGGCTGAGAGAGAGTGACTGGCCCAAGATCACCCAGGAAGCTTCATGGCTGAGGGGGGATTTGAACCTGGATCTGCCAGGTCTAAGTGCACCTCCCAAACTGCTAAACCACCCTGGTTGGCAACCTTCAGTCTGGAAAGACTATGGTAGAAGCCTACATCACCTGGTATTCCCAGGCGGTCTCCCATCCAAGTACTAACCAGGCCTGACCCTGCTTAGCTTCCAAGATCAGACAAGATCGGGAGATAGTGTTCAGTATAGGGAGATGGTTGGCAACGTTCAGTCTGGAAAGACTATGGTAGAAGCCTACAGCACCTGGTATTCCCAGGCGGTCTCCCATCCAAGTACTAACCAGGCCTGACCCTGCTTAGCTTCCGAGATCATGATAGAAGCCTACAGCACCCGGTATTCCCAGGCGGTTTCCCATCCAAGTACTAACCAGGCCTGACCCTGCTTAGCTTCCGAGATCAGACGAGATCAGGAGATAGTGTTCAGTATAGGGAGATGGTTGGCAACCTTCAGTCTGGAAAGACTATGGTAGAAGCCTACAGCACCCGGTATTCCCTGGCAGTCTCCCATCCAAGTACCAACCAGGCCTGACCCTGCTTAGCTTCGGAGATCAGACAAGATAAGGCATCTGCAGGGTAACAGTTGCTCTTTTAAAAGCTTTAGCCTTTGTTCAGGCCAGTCTGGTGCATGGTTCCAAAGTGCCAGGCCTGTCAAGAAGCAACCCGGGGAAGAGGCTTGAAGGGGACGAGCACAGAACTATCGTAGAACTGAAGGTGGGTTTATCAGAGACTGTTGAGAAAAGAACTGAGCATTGAGCGCTTGTTTTGCTGGTCGTCAGGCGGTCCGTCTGGAGAGCGCGTGGACAGACCGAGTGCGGTACATGGTGGTCGTCTACAGCAGCGGGCGCCAAGATACGGAAGAGAACGTCCTCCTGGGAGTGGACTTTTCCAGCAAGGAGAGGTGAGTGTGGGGTGCTGTGGGCCTGCCGTGGGCTGGAGGGGCTAATGTTCCCTCTGGTTCCGAGACTGGGAGAGGCTTTAGCGAGGGCAAGCTCTGGAGCAGCTGGTAGGCTGTGCATGCAGGCCAGGAGTGGGCATGTGGTCCAGACCAGGCAGGGATCATGTTCCAGGACAGGAAGGAAGGGTCAGAGGCCAGGGTGCCACGCAGGGAAGGAGAGTAGGGGCTTAGGCAGAGTCTTCCCATCAGAGAAGAGCTGCTTGGACTGAGGTGCTGAGTGCAGAGCTTTGTAGGGTCTGCTGGACCAAGATTGGCCCTTGAGGGTCAGACAGGCTACTCTAGTAGCCTAGATCAGTGGCCTTCAACTTTTTTCATGCCACAACCCCCAAAATTAAATGAAATATGAGACTGGAGACCCACTGCTGCCCCCGCTTAACCCATTTCCCCTGACCCCTTTTGTCTTCACAACAACAGCAGCCTGCTTAGGTAGCAGTCTAAGAAGGGCTGGCTGTGGGGCAAGACAGCAAGAAGAGGCTGTTCAGATTTATCTCAAGGACTCGGTTTTTGTAAGGCGGCAGCAGTGTTAGATTGGATCCAAGCCCTCTCTCTTGCACAGACTTTGAAAGGTTGTCGCAGTCCCCCAAATGAGACTAGGGTTGCAACCCACAGATTGAAGGACACTTAAAGGAGAGCTCAATTTGCCAAGCTTTTTGGGGGGCCAGAATGCTGCAGGAATGCAGGACACAACAAAGATGTTAAAACAATTTTGAGCAGCAGGACCTGGGTTCTAATCTGTGCTTGGCCACAATGCTGACTAAGTGAACTTGGGCTGGTTGTTCTTTCTTAGCCTAACCCACCTCACAAGTCTGTTGTGTTGATAAAATACGAGGTGCCCTGGGCAGCTGGGAAAAGGGCACACGCTGCCACTCTCAGCTCTCTAGAGGAAGGCGGGAGAAAAACGAGATGAGCAGAAAGATACAGTCTCGTCCGTTGTGCCTTTGAACTCAGCGCATGTTCAGAGCCTGTCAGACTGAGTGTTGTTTTGCTTTCTCGGCAGCAAAAGCTGCACCATCGGGATGGTTCTGCGTCTGTGGAGTGACACGAAGATACATCTGGACGGGGATGGGTAAGAAATGAGAGCATTTCAGTGGCTGGGGAGGGAAGCAGAAATGGTGGGGGCACGTCTGGGGGGAGGACATAAGAACATAAGAACAGCCCCACTGGATCAGGCCATAGGCCCATCTAGTCCTGCTTCCTGTATCTCACAGCGGCCCACCAAATGCCCCAGGGAGCACACCAGATAACAAGAGACCTGCAAGGCTTCCTGGGAATTGTAGTTTAAGAACATAAGAACAGCCCCACTGG
>NC_089834.1:12870725-12975725 GCF_035046505.1 Tiliqua scincoides
TCGGCACCCCAAATTCATATCAAGCCACCATAAAGTTCGGGAAAAGCTTTTCTGACCCTCAGTTTTGTAGGCCTGTGTTATTATCGTATAAGGCCCATTGACTATTAAAAGCATATGCATAGTAGTCTGTTAAAAGTACAGTTCCCCAAATGCACTCACATACCGCGGTAGCATCAAGCCTAATATATTACAAATAAAATGCACATTGAAATGAATGGGGACCCACCACCTGAAATTGGCTCACAACCCACTTAGTGGGTCTTGAGAAACGCGGCTTGAGACAGATTGCAGGATCGAGGTCTGGTTGTGCGCTAGTGTTGAGTAGGCTTAGTGCGGACGTCGGCCTTGTTGGGTTCATGGGAAGATCAGGCACCCCTCCCTTCGCTAACTCCACACGTGTTCTTCTTCATTGGGTCCTGTCGGTGTCCGGCCTTGCAGTGTGGACTACATCTTAAACGTGACCAGGGAGATTGACAATTTCTTCCCTGGCTTGTTTGCCTACCACAACATTCGCGTCTACGACGAAGAGAAGACGGACCTCCTGGCCCACTGGAACGAAGCCTACCATTTCATCAACAAGGCCAAGTGAGTTCCGCAGACGCTTCATGCCGCTGGTTCTCGTGCCTGTCCCTCCCCCTCCGGTGTGCGTCGCGGACGGTCCGCTGTCCTTGCAGGTCTTCCTGCTCACCCCCCCGCTCTCCCTCCCCCTCCCAGGAAGAACCGCTCCAAGTGCCTGGTGCACTGCAAAATGGGGGTCAGCCGCTCCGCGTCCACGGTCATTGCCTACGCCATGAAGGAGTTCGGCTGGTCCTTGGAGAAGGCCTACAACTACGTGAAGCAGAAGCGCAGCATCGCAAGGCCCAACGCCGGCTTCATGAGGCAGCTCCTGGAGTACGAAGGCATCTTGGATGCCAGGTAAGGGGTGTGGAAAGCTTGTGTCTGATTGACCTCCCTCCCCCTCCCCCAATTGCTTTTGAAACTGTGGGTCTTGGAATTGAACTGAGAAGGTGCTGCCCTCCCCTGTGTGGCTGTAACATACCAGTGTGCGCAGGGGGTCACGTTTGCAGGGTTGTCCATGTGAAAACGAGCAAGAAAGGGCCAGCCTTCTCCACTGCACATAGAAAGCTAGCTCAGCAACCCCATGAGGGAGATGTGTGTTGTCTTCACCTCCCAGGTTTCAGAGGAGTGGCTGAGAGAGATGTAGCCTCAGGGAAAGCAGCTGAGTTCACAGCAGAGGTGAAACGGGAACCCAAGCCTCCTGGGTCACAGTTCGCTCTCTTAGGCCCTGCCTTACCATAGCAGGACCTATCAGGATTGTGGTTCTGGTCTGACCCAGCCAGGCAGCTATAGAATGGTGCCTTTGTTCAGTTCTCCCCCTTGCTGTAAGGGTGGGAAGAGGGGATCTGTGGGTGCTTTGCAGCAGGACAGCAGGGTGCCCAGCTCCTAAGAGTTTAATAACTGCAAGCAAAACAGCATATGTGAGAAACCACAGGCCCTCTGCTGCAGCTGGTCTGGTGCCCCACACTTATAGCACAGGAGTGCAAACTGGTTGCTACTGACCAGGTCTTGTGCAGCCCGGTTGGCCAGTGTGAGTGCTGTGTGAAGACCCCTGTCCTTCGCATCTGCAGGGCAGCCTTGTGCGTGGCTTACTGGATGCAGAGGAGTAGGAGTTCTCCTGCTTCCTGAGCCCGTGTTTTGCACCTGGCTCCAGGTCTGGCAAGCTGGCAGCCCCACCCTGGCCTGAGCTCGCTGCTCTTGCATCCATAGTCTTTCGGCCTCCCTGCTCCATGGGAGGGAGCTGTTGGTGTCGCTCTGGGCCTTGGCACGGCTGACTCCTTGCTCCCAAGGCAAGGGTTTGTTGCTGCTGCAGAAGGTTATTTGAGGCACGGCGGCAGTTGTGGTGTCTGAGGGCTGCCCGGATGGGAAGGCCTGTCTGGTCTGGTTGGTTGGTTGGGAAGCTCCCCTCTGACTCAGCGCTTGGCAAGAACTGCACAGCTCAGCACATTGATCTGCGGAGGAGCCGACATCTCCTGCATGCGTCAGGGGCTTGTGCTTTTAACTTTTGCGCCTGAGGGAGCGCCTCACTTGCCCCCACATCTCACACTGCAGGTAGGCTCCTGGGGGATTCTTGCTTCCTCCCCTAAACTGGTGTGGCTCTTCCCAGGGGCTGTAGCTCCATCACCAAGCGCATACCTGGCACGCAGAAGCTCCGAGGTTCATCCCTGGCAGCACCTCCAGGGAAGGCTGTGAAAGACGCTTCTCTGTCTGTTGACGGTCTGTGTTGCCCGTGCTGAATTATGCAGACCAAGGGTTGGCGCTGGGCAGCTCCATGAGTTCAGATGTGGTCATTAACAGCACTTGCTCCTGCACAGAAAGAAAACCAGGGTCTGTAGCTGCCTTTCCTTGCTTTCCTCTCTCGAAACACTTGCCTTCTCTCCCCTGCTCCTGGATTGTAAACTCTTTGGGGCAGGGATCTGCGTGAGGCAGGGATATGCCACTCTGTGAAGCATGGGGTACACTGCTGGTGCCGTACAAACAACCACAGTGGACCCTTGTTCCTCTCAACATGGTTACTCTGGCGTTGGCTGGAAGCGCTGGAAACAAGGCTCGGAGGCTGCCACTGATGGGTGGCAGAATCTGGGTGGCATTAACGGGTGCCTTGTCTTTTCCCCCCTGCAGTAAGCAGCGTCACAACAAGCTGTGGAAGCAGCAATCGCAGGACAGCCTCCCCCAGAACACGGATGGCTCCAGTGGGCCAAGTGACTTCCTGCTGGAGAGCCTGGAGGTTGACCTGGACCCTCCTTGCCAGTCCCCGCGCCCGGACGACAGGCTGAGCCAGGAGGCTGCAGGCTGCCACTACTGCTTCAGGCGCCTGTCCGACTCCCTGCCTGGCAGCAGGGAAGCGTTTTTCCAGGTGGAGGACCTGGAGAGGGATGTGCTTCTGGAGGAGGCCGACGCCACCGTGGACCTGCCTTTCCTGGAGTTCTCGGAAAAGCTGAAGCGCCCAGAGAGAGTGGAAGGACCCGGCCTCGGTGAGAAGGCGGCCAAGAGGAAGCCCGAAGCCAGCCTCCCCAAGGAGGGAGCGGGGCCCAGGCATGCGGCCTCTGAGCAGGGGGGTGTCCCAGAGGAGAAGCCCCTGGAGAGGTGGAAGCGGCGCTCGCCCGCCCAGGAGGAGGGGAGCCGGCTCAACTGGGAGAACCTCAACAACAACAACAGCAAGCGGAGCTGCCCGGAGGACTTTGAGGTGCATCTGGGGCGCTGGGGGTGGCTGGCTGAGCAGTGTCAGCGGGAGAGGGCCCTCCGTCCCAGGAGCAGGCAGGGGCTCCAGGAGGGTCTGCTGAGGAAAGGAGTGCTTCTCTTCCGAAGGGTTTGCCATTCTGGTAGCACTTGAGCAGGTTCCCTGGCATCCTCTCTGCGAGGGGGAGCCTGTTTGGCCACAAACCGAGGGCCGTTTCCAATGACCAGGTTTAAAACCTGGTCAAAAATAAAGAAGCGATGACAATAAAAGGGTCATGGAAGCAGCCGCTGAAACGTTAAAACCAGGAAGTGAAAAGCCCAGTTGTGACCTGAGTCACCTGCATCAGGGCCATTGGGACGGGCAGGGGGACATGGAGGGAGGACACCAGGTGCTCACAGGCCCCTGAAGGTGAACCGAGTGAGTTCTGTCTCTGTCTGGCATGGCCTTCTCTCTGCCTCTGCCCACCTGACCTTGGGAGGTTGGGCTTTGGAGAAGGGCCTCCGGACAAACCTCCACTGACAGGCAGCCTTGAGTGGAGGAAGGAGGAGTCCCTGAGCCCAAAGCCTTTCTGGGTCCCCTTTCCGGGGTCCCTCCTCTGCTGCAATGGACAGAAGCACCATGGAAGGGGCAGAGAATGAGCCAGGCTCTTTGCTTCAAAAGAAGAGTTCCTGTTCTCTCCTTGTTGCAATGCAGCTTTGGAGCACATTTGAATGGTCCAGGGTTCCCCCCACACATACCCCCCCACCGTAGCATGTTCGCCCTGTGTTGGGGACTGAGCAAAACCAGTTCCGCTGAATGAATCCAGTGGACTCCGCAGCCACCAATCATTGCAAGGCTAACCGCTTGTAGCTTGCCTGACGTGATGTGATGGGGGCTGCTGCCCTGAGACCCTCTGGATGACCTGATCCCACTTGATTCCTCTAGCACAGGTAGAGGAGGTCGTCTGCGGTGGGGGGGGGGCAGGAGGAAAGTCTTGTTTTCATCTGCTCTTGCCTGAGAGCACAACAAGGGGGGCATGTTAAGAATGGGTCAGGCCAGATAATCTGTTTGTGGGCAGTGAGAGACTCTCCTGGGGCTTTGGCTCAGAAGCAAGCCGTGTTTTGCCCACCCAGTCGCCGGGGACTGCCAACCGAGGCGCGTCTCCCATGCGGCGCAGAGGGGGGCTGTTTCTGTGTCCACCGCCTCACCAAGGCAGCTTTTCTGTGGCTTTGTCAATCTAGCAGCAAGGAGGAAATCCTGACTCATCCAGAGGAAGCTGGGCATTCTGGCATCAGTTCCTCCTGCTGCCGGCCCCTCCGAGCCCCGGCTTCTGGTTTTGGGTTTTGCGTTCTTCTCAAGAAGCAGCTTTTGCTCATTTCCGTGGCGCTTCCCCTGTCAAGTTCTTTGCTCCCTTCCTAGTAACCAAGGGGGGAGAAAATGATGGATGATTCCATTTTTTTCAGGGTAATCACTGAGAAATCACGAGGCGGAGCCCAATTTTCCTGGGTATCTCTCACTCTTTCTCTGCACCCTGTAGGTGGCGCTATCTCCAAGGGTTCCAGAGCCTGCCCAGTAATTGAACCATTCGAGTAAAATCTGTAACTTTCTGTTATCTCAAAATGAGTTAACGTGTGCTGGCTATAGGAATGTCCTTCTAAATTTGCAAGAATTGTTTATTATCTTAGACTGCCTGTTTGTGCTTATTACAGTCTTGCCCCCCCCCCCAATTGGAGGAGGAGTCTGGCAGAGCAGTGTTCCAAGACCCAGGTGGGGCAGAACCCCAAGTCTCCCCAGGTCCAGGCTCCAGGGCAGCTCCCAGCCTCCTGCCCCTTGTGCAGCCTGCAGAACTGGCTCTCCTCGTGATGAATTTGGCTTCCAAGGTCCTGGAAGTCTCACTTTGACTTGCAGAGGGCCCAGTGAGGAGCTGACTTGCCTTCGTTTGATGCCTGGTTCTGTCTGTGGTCTCAGGGATGCCAGAAGGCTGTGTCCTCTGCCTCTCAACCAGGGAAAGTCCACTTGCCAGGCCTGTGTGGCGCCTTCCCAGGGGTTGCCAGGCCAGCAGCAAAAAGACATGGCCTGCAAGCCAGGAGGCGAAGTGAGGTGGCTGCTTAGAGTGGAGGCAGGAGGTGCCCACCTGTCAGGTCCCTTCACCAGGCAGGAGGCTCCTTCTGTTCTCTGGCCCTCCTGGCAAAGCAAGCAGAGGTGAGACTGGAGGAGTTCAGGGGGCCTCTGCTCTTCTGTTCCCAATTGCTGTCCTGCCAGCAGAACGCCTCATCTGAGATGCCTGCTGGAACTGCAGAAAGCGGACTTGCTCTCCCCAACCTGCGTTTTTCCTCACCTGCAGGTTCGGTGGCCTTAACTGCATGCAGTGAATTAGCACAGGTGGTGCCCTCAGGCTGTTGATTGCCCGTGAACATAAGAACACAAGAACAGCCCCACTGGATCAGGCCATAGGCCCATCTAGTCCAGCTTCCTGTATCTCACAGCAGCCCACCAAATGCCCAGGGAGCACACCAGATAACAAGAGACCTGCAAAGCTTCCTGGGAATTGTAGTTAAGAACATAAGAACAGCCCGACTGGATCAGGCCAAGGGCCCATATAGTCCAGCTTCCTGTATCTCACAGCGGCCCACCAAATGTCCAGGGAGCACACCAGATAACAAGAGACCTGCATCCTGGTGCCCTCCCTTGCATCTGGCCTTCTGACATAGCCCATTTCTAAAATCAGGAGGCTGTACATACGCGTCATGGCTTGTAACCTGTAATGGATTTTTCCTCCAGAGACCCTCTGGAGTCCAGGCCCCTTTTAAAGGCGTCCAGGCCAGACGCCATCACCACATCCTGTGGCAAGGAGTTCCACAGACCAACCACACGCTGAGTAAAGAAATATTTTCTCTTGTCTGTTCTAACTCTCCCAACACTCAATTTTAGTGGATGCCCCCTGGTTCTGGTGTTATGTGAGAGTGTAAAGAGCATCTCCCTATCCACTCTGTCCATCCCCTGCATAATTTTGTATGTCTCAATCATGTCCCCCTTGTGTCCTGCTTGCCCCTCACTCTTCCCTGCCTTGTCTCTCAATTCCCCGCTTTGTCCTTTTCAGCGCGACGCCATCTTTGGAATCCTCCACCAAGTGAAGCCGTCCTACAAGTCCTGTGCCAACTGCATGTACTCCTCGGCTGGCACCTCCGTCACAGAGGCCTTTAGTGAGCCCTGCGAGACCCTGCGTGCGAGCCCTCCGTGCCACGCTTCTGCAGTCTGCACGCAGCCCTCGTTCCTCTTGCACAGGGCGCCTGCTTTTTTGGGGCAGGCGTTCTGCCAGCCTCCTCCCAGGGAGACCCACGGAGTGAAAGTCAACAGCGTGCCTTCAGCGCTGGCCGGAAGCAACGGGCAGGAGGTTGAGGCAAGCAAACCTGCCGCTGTTTGGGAGTGCGAGGCTTCAGAGAAGGCCAGAGATGTGCCCAGAATGCCCCCCGGGGCCTTGCTCAGCCAGAGGAATTCTTTCTGCGAGAGGAGCCCCGTCCTTAGTGAAGGGCTGAAGGAGGAGCCCAGAAAAGATGCCAGGCAGACAAAGGACCTGAAGTACTTGCTGTTCAGCAAGGACCTGGAGAAGCCGACCCCCAGCAGCTACTTGATGCAGCACCAGGAATCCCTCCTCCAGCTCCAGAAAGCGGGCTTGGTCCGAAAGCACACCAAAGAGCTGGAGCGCCTCAAGAGCGTGCCATCCGAGCTGATGGGCCAGAGCCAGGAGAGCCCTGGTGGCCCCATGAATGCTGCATCCATCCCTGAGGAGACACAAGACTTGATGGTGGCACACCCAGGCCAGCTCCCTCCTCTGGGGCTGTCGCCTGCCATTCCGGGAGACGCTGCGAACGTCCCTGAGAGGCTGCAGAAGACACCCGCGGTGTGTGGAGGGGCTCAGAAAACGTCCACGCCTGCCCTGGGCGGAACGGACCACGTGAGCAACTTCACGAGAGACTTCCTCAAGACCATCTGCTACACCCCGTCGTCTTCTCGGAGCTCCAACCTGACGCGGAGTTCCAGCAGCGACAGCATCCACAGCGTCCGCGGGAAGCCTGGCCTGGTCAAGCAGCGGACCCAGGAAATCGAGACCAGGCTGCGCCTGGCCGGCCTGACGGTCTCGTCTCCGCTGAAGCGCTCCAACTCTCTGGCCAAGCTGGGGAGCCTCAACCTGTCCTCAGAGGACCTCACGAGCGACTCAGAACTGTCTGCGCTGGTGGACTCGAGAGAGGCCAGGTCAAGCGAGTCTTCAGCAAGCCGTGACATCCACCTTTCGTTGACAAGCACAGAAGCGGGCTCCAAACTGTTGGCAAAACCCATCATGGGAAAGCTGAAGGGCACACTGTGGATGGGGAAAAGTTGACGCACCCCTCACCTTTTACAGACTTCGGGGTTTGTCTCTGCTAAATGCAGTTTGATCGTCCTATACAAAAAAAAGCCACACCCCCTTTCCATGCGCAAGCTCTAAGCGGAGGGGCAGAAAGGGGGAGACTCTCTGACAAGGGTTGAGCAACCGAAGGAAAAAGCCCCTCATGGCAGCAGAGGGGCAACACCTCTCTGGATGTGTCCTAAAGGATGGCGGGCACAGTCCTGGCAAAGGGGCCCTGTGGAGAGAACCTGAGAGGTCATTGTTCCGTGCTACCTCCGTGGATTTATATATACATACATACAGGAGAGCGAGAGAGAGCGCGTGTGAGTGGCTGCAAGTTGGTTTCTAAAGACTTTTGTGAAGTCATATATGTCATTGATGCTTAGAATATATCAGTGATGCATCGGTTCAGCCCCACCCCCCACCTCTGTTATCCAGGACAGCGGTTGCCAAATTCACGACCGTTTCACACCACAAAACCAGTCCCTGTTCAGACCAGAGCTTAACGTTCTGCCTTCGCACTGTGTGAGCCGCCGTGTAGATCTGGGCACCTGGATGCTCTGGGCAGTCATGCCTGTTGCCCGACATGTCATGCAACATTGTCATGTCCCTGTGCCCAGATCTACATGGCAGGTCATGCAGCATGAAGGTAGAACGGCAAGCTGCGCTCAGTGAGTGGAGGGCTTCCCCCAAACCCCAGATCTGGCCCCTGGGCCAGAGTTTGGAAAGCCCTGATCCAGGCCCGCCTGTGGAGAATTCCCTGAAATGGGCTCTGGGCTGGCGGCTCCACTGTAGGGGTTGAGTTACTTCTCTAGGTCTGGGTTGGCAGGTCCACTTTTTGGGCTTCTGGCCTTGTGCTACAACAGAGGATTGTCTTATTGGTTGGGTAGTTCTGCTGATATACTATTAGTAGCGGTTTTGTCAGTGCTGACAATGTGCGTGACGTGAACCACGCCAGAGACCCGCGGAGCTGCAGTCAGTGTTTCAGCACAGCTGATCTAGAAACTGATTGCGAGTCCTTGGGAGGTGTTTGTTGCCAATCCCATGTCAGATAGCGCAGGGGGTGGGGATGGGGTTTTTGCTCTTTGCCTACCTTGGAAATGGGGATGTGGATGTGTTAATTTCCCCCCCCCTTGCTTTTAATTTTTATAAGAAAAAAAGACACGCTTTCTTCCACATGCCGCAGAGAGGAGACTGCTGTGAGTGGTCTCAGGAACCGACAGTGGTCTAGGCCAGGCTCTGGAGCTGTTTCTGAACGGGCTCTTTGTGTCACCCACATGGGTGTCACCCACATGGGTTGGGTGACTTCCCTTTTTAAAAAAAAATTACCTAGGTGCCATGAGGAGGGGGAAGCAGAAGAGCTGTACTGTCTTGCTTATCTCTGCTCTCATGCTTTGTGTCATGGGGCAAAAGTTACTTGAAGCACTTGTCCTTCCCGAAGGTCATGCCGATGGAGGCTGGGAGTCTAGACTTCCAAGCACTGCCGAGAGGACCCCATGCAGTAAGTACCCTTGTGGATGGTCCCCTCCACAGTGGTACGTGAAGGCTTCCTGCTCCCTTGCTGGAGCTTCCTAGTCAGACCAAGCCAGATTTGGGTACCGGGAAAAGATGAGCCCTTTCCATGGAAGTCTATAGAGCTTTTCATGGCAAGGAACATGCTGCAGAAAGGGGACGAGCCCGTCTCTTTGTTTCAGGCTGCAGGCAGATGTGTCGACAGGTCAGGAACCTTCAGTATTAATTCTGAGGCTCTCCGTTGGAAGACTCCAGATCTTCTTTAGGTCCTCCCCATCCAAATGGCCAATCCGGAGTCCAAGGGCCTGATTCGTGACTCTGGGTTGGGTGCTCCTGCGGAGTTCGCGTAGGTCTCTGGACCTCCCTTTCACCCCATTTGCTGAGATCTGCCAACAGAGGCCAAGAGTGTCAGGATGCCAGGGTGCTCCTCACATTCTGCACATAGAGATAACTCAGCTGCAAAGCTTTCTGTTTGTGTGGGTGGTGAGCCCAGTTGAGCCACTGGCCACACAGGGACCCACAGAGACCCTGGCCCCACAGAGACAAGACATGTCTCTCCAGCAGGTTGAGTAGGAAGCTCAGAAAGAGGTTCTGCTCAGGGTTTTCGTGGGTCGCTTTTCGGCGTAGCCCCGAGACCTTGGACAGAAATTCCTCAATTCTTTTCTCTTTGGAGGGAGTAAAGAATTTAAGGAAACGCCGAGAAGCCAAAACGGCATGTCAAAACAAGGCGCCAACTGGTGAGACCTGTTTCCACATGCTGTGTTAGCCAAAAACCTTCTTCCTTCCATGGAAGTGCAAAGCTCCACCAGGTAAAGAAAAGGTGATATGAATCCTGACATCTGTGTCCCGTTCCCAGATTAGTCCTCTGTTCCTGTCCAAGCACGGCAGAGCCTCCTGTCTGTCGGTGACTCTCCCACCAGCTGTCTTCTGTGGCCAATATTAGGTGTGAACATTTGTTCTTATAGTGCAAAAGACTCCTGAGGACTCCTTGGGTTGCTGTGGGGTCTAGCAAAGCCTGTTTTGCAGCGAGTCCTTGTTATTTCCAGGTTTGGCTTGTTTGTGCCGCGCTAACTTCGTTTTTGCGGCTAGTGAGTGCTGTTCTGAGTTGCTTCATCTGTGTGGGTCTTCGCAGCATTCAAAACCGTTGTCACGTACCTGGCTGCAAAAAGGGTGTTGTGGGCAATGGGTGACATTACCGGTGATTTTGAAGTTGTTGGACACCAGAGTCTCTTCATATGAAAACCTTGGGCAGTGCTTGTTGGAGGGGGAAAAACTCTGGATCAGTTCCAGAGTCTGCTCTTAAACTGTGTTCAGCATGGATCACCTGGAATCTGCAAATCCTCATAAGCGATGCTCAACATGGGGGATCTCTTGAAGTGGTGGCAAGATCCTTGATGATGGCCACGTCCTTGCCAGCTCTCCTCTCCTGACAAGCAGGTTGAGGGCACACTGAATCCACAGGTGTGTGCCGTTCCCATCACCTCTGGGGGGGCATTGTTCATTTGGAGGGGGACGGGGTTTGATCGCACAAAGCTACCGGCACTTCAGGCTGCCTGGCATGTCCAAGTACTGTAGAGAACATGCTCAGGGTTCACGGCTCACGTAGCATTAAATGCATTTAGTATTTGTTTGTTCCCTGGCAAAACATGCTGCATGTTTCCTCGCTGTACTTGCCTTTTTCAGAAACGGGGGGATTTCTCCAAGTTCTTTTCTGACCCTGTCTTCCAGCCACACAGCCCAGTTCAGATGATCCAACAAGCCTAGGGGCAAAATTTGGTGTGACAAGCCTCTGCACCCCCTCCAACCCCTCTCCTTGCACCGCTGGCTAAAATGGAAAACTTCCTAGTTTATTAAAACCACAGTTTCCTGTGATGCCCAAGTCAGTAGACCGTAGCTTGAGTAAGCCAGGATGTCAAAGTGCAGAGTGATCCTGGTTTGATCCAGGATGGTAGGGAGCATTCAAACCAGTTTCCTCGTGGGCAACTCTGGTGTAGCGCCCAGCAAATGTTCCATTTAGCTGGGCATGTGACGGGAAGAGAAGGACATGTACGGGCACGCCACTCTTTTCTTAACTCACTCCTGACCAACAAACCGTGGTGGTTTGGGTCACCTGAACTTTCCAGTGTGACAGCTGGACATCGGGAGGCAGTGATGACCCTGTTCTGTCTCTCCTCTCAACCTTGCCAGTCTGTTGTCCTTTCTGCCACAATTGGCCATTGTTGGGGTGAGTGCAGTTGGTGGCTGAGCAAGCTGCCGCTGTCCCCATTGGTTGAGCAGCAGTTTCCATACCTAACACGGCCATCCTATTGGCCACCTGGTTCCTTCCCACTCCTTTTTTAATGTTATATTTTGGAGATGTTTCTCCATTCCTGTCAGGTGCTTGGGGAGCCATCATTCCATTGCTGGGGTGGGGTTCCAAGCCCCCAGCAACCCACTTTCCCCAGAGCACTTGTCGTTTGCCAGACAACACCTTGTGGGGGTGTGTGTGTGTGTGTGTGTATGTGTGAGAGAGAGAGAGGGAGAGAAAGAGAAAATACAGTTTCTCCCTTTGTGATGCTTCTTTCCAAGGGGTTAACTTGTAAGAAGCAATTGCATGGGCCAAATAGACTTTAATTGGTTTTTCTGGAGGAGGGTGGCTGTGTTTGATTCTCCGTCCTGCCCAACTGAAGGTCCAGCTCTGCTTTGTGTATCTCAGGTCTACATGGAACTTTGTTTTAAAGAAAATTCTTTTTTTTTTAAATGCCAACAGGAGGCTCTAGCCTTTAGCAAACCATTTTTGAAGAGAGATCTTCTCATCCCCAAAGTAGCAACAATTGTTCTTTTTTTGGACAGATGCATGAAGAGGTGGCTGCTCTTTTTCCTTTATGTATTGGTGGAATGTTCCTTTTCTTTGTTTCTTCTATATCAGAGTGCCTTGCCAATAGTTTACAAATACTGTGTATTTATGTGATGCTGTTATTCTATCCAAACTTAGTTCTGTGGTGTTGATGGTGTCTCTGTGACCCTGCATAATAATGGGTAAAAATCAGGCTTAAATCCTTTGGGTTGATCCTCTTATTTGCAGCCACGAAGCAGTCTCCTTTTTGCCACGTGAGAAGCTGTCAAGATTGGACGTGGTCTTAAAAACACAACGGCTGTCCTCACGCGGACCTTCTTTTCCACACATCACACAACTGTTGGATTAATCTATGCAGCAATTATGGGGACTCCAGGAGGCTTCCCAAAGGTGGAAGCTCCAGCGGGTGAACCCGGATCCTTCGGTCTCCACGCCATGGTGTGTCCCAGCCTAAAATCTGAAATGCACAAACGGGTACCTTTTTAATTCCAGCCAGGATGCTTTTAATAAGTAGCCTGTTGTGGTTCTTGGCTTCTTACTCAGTTTGCCACACTGTCCAAATGTCTGTGTTGCAAAAGGAGGTTGATGTCTGTTCTCGCTGAAGTGTAAATCTAGTTCCATGGATGAACTTTTGTGGGGGGAGAAAAAACTATGGGCTGATCCAGATGTTGACAAGACCTGGTAGCCTCCTACCCTTTAGACAACGTGCCTCAAGGCCTCACGACCACATGTGCCAAGAACCATGCACAGGCATTGAGCAAGATGGAGACAAGTGAGCTGAAGCATACAGTTCTGACTGTTGGGTGGCATCAAGGATGAGCTCTGTATCCAGGCCTGGCTTTGCTGTTCTTCGTCGGCCTGTGGAACTCCACAAGAGCTGGTGCTCACCCAGCGCACGCAGGCCACTAGCAGGTCCATCAGCCTCTGAACTGGGTCTGTCAACGGCTGAGACGGCAGTCAAACTGGGAGCAACCCGCTGTGTTCTGTCAACGATGTTCATGGCACATCATTGTTTCCTCAACTCTGGTTGGGTTTTTTTTATATTTAAAAGCGCAGTATTTTTTTGTACTGTACATTCACAGTAGGGGAATGCATAATGCACTTTTTTTTTTTACTTTTTGTTGGTAAAAAATGTACTGTATGATGTGCTTCTTGTGAGGAAACAAAAAAAGAAGTTATTTACAAACCCCAGCCTGCTGTTTTGGTGTCACTGTTCCCCGTGTGCGCTCCGGAGTTGCTGAGATTGTGTTTTGTACTGCAAAGGAGCAGATGTGCAGAGACTTCCACAACACACAGTAGTCAATGATTTTGACTTGGTTACCTTGCTTGTACGTGCCCTTGTTTGACACTCTGGCTGGGAGGAAATGGAAAGAAAAGGACTGGCTCATCCTGAGTTGGGCTGGTTGCTGGGGCATAATTTACACGGGCCACAGGCTGCCAGGCACCCAGCTTTTCACTCACGTGTTTATGTTGTACCTGGTTCCTTCCTTCCTTTTGTCCTCACAACAAGGTGGTGAGGCAGGTGAGTCTGAGAGTGGCTGACCCAAAGCTGCGGGAAAGGGGGCTGAAGGGCTGTGTGGCTGAAGAAGGAGCCAAGTCTATTGTGCTTGGACTTCCAAGCTGGAATAATTGGCAACTGAGCTATGCAGAACAACAGCACGAGTATGCTGTGTAATGGGGCTGATTGAGACATAGGTTTGAAGCCTAAACTGCTGGTGTCACGACTGGCCATGACATCACTCCCAGCTGAATGACATCACTGCCAGTGGGTCCTGCTAGAATGTCATTCTAAAAAGTGGGGCCTGGTGCTAAAAGGTTTGAGAACCACAGAAGGAAGGAGGTAGCTGAGGACCCACCGTTGCTCCTGCCCCGGGGATCTGAACCCCATCCCCACCCCGCCTTGTCGCAGCCCCCACAGGCCAGAGTGGGGGAGGCTGTTTTTGAACTCTGCACCCCCATTTCTTCTGGCCAGGCTCATCCAGCCCCTTCTCTTCTCCTTTTCCACTGGTGCTGCCAGGCCTCTGCAGACGGACCTGAGATGGCCTGCGGAAGGGAGGGCAGCCGTGGCCCCCTCTAGCCCCACTGGACCTGCCCTGATCCTGGGGCAAAAGCCCCCTCCTGCTCCCCACAGCCTCCCCTTCTGCTGCTGGAGGACAGGCAGAGCAGCCAGGGCTGGCAGGACGGGGGGTCCCCGCAGGCAGCCGGACACCCCCTGCCCAGCCCAGCCCCCAAATATCTTAACTAATCGATTTAATGAAGAGACTTATCAAGCGGCGCCATCAGCACCTGCACCAGGCCTTCAGTTCAGCTCAGAGGGCGCTAATTAATTAGGGTTAATTAAGAGACTTCAATTAATCCCTAATTCTAAATTAATTAATCAACCTTAATTGATTGTGCCTAATTCAGTTAATTAATTATCCTAATTAATTAATCCTAAATTAATAAACCAATCATAATCACCCCTCATTAACTAAGGAACAATTAAGTCTCATTAATTAATTAAATGATTAATTAAATCTAAATAATTAAATTTAATTAATTTAGTCTCTGGTTAATTACATCTAATTAATTAAGTCTCAATTAATTAAGTGAGGGCGTGGCTGCCCCGCCTTCCCAGACTTCCTTCGTGCAGCCCAGCGCCTGCCTTGCTGCTCCCAGGGAGGGGCGCGGGGGCTGCCGGAATTGTAGTCCTTGCGAGCGGCGCTTGCAGGGAAGCGATGCTCGCGAGGACTTTAACTCCCAGCAGCCTCTGCGTCCCTTCGCTCGACTGTGACGTCAGGGGGCGTGGCGGAGGCAGCCCTCGGCGCCTGCGCCGTGACGTCAGAGCCTAAGCCCCGCCCCTCCCGCCTGCCGGAGGCGCCTGTGACGTCAGGGGGCGGGGCGGGGCGGACGCGGCGCCCTTGGCCTGCAGCGCAGCGATGGGGATCCAGGTGCGGGTGCCGGCCGAGGTGCTGTCCCTGCCGCCACCGCCGCTGGTGAACAAGGGCTCGGCCTGGATGGGCTTCGTGGGCTGGCTCGCCGCCCTCGCCGACAACCTCGTCCAGCGCAGGCCCGTCCTGGGCGCCGGTCAGTGGCGCTCTGCACGTGGGCAGAGGGCGGGGGTTGAGAGGCCCCCGTGACTCCCCAGTGCAGGGAGGGCACTCTTCACGTGCTCAGAGGCACTTTCCCCGGCCCTCAGTGGCGTCGGCACTCTGCACCTGCTCAGAGGCACTCTTTCCCCAGTCCCCAGGTGCATTGGCACTCTGCACATGGGCAGAGGGCTTGGGAGGCCCCCCCAGTGCAGGGAGAACACTCTGCACGTGCTCAGAGGCACTTTCCCTGGCCCCCAGAGGCGTCGGCACTCTGCACCCGCTCAGAGGCACTCTTTCCGCAGTCCCCAGGGGCATCGGCACTCTGCACATGGTCAGAGGGAGGTTGTGAGTCCTCCCAGTGCAGGGCAGCGGGTGCCTGGCAAAAGCACTCTGCACGTGCTCAGAGTCGCTCTGTCTGGGTCCTGGCAGTGGCAAAAAGGGTCTGGGGTGGGCGGAAGGGAGGATCGGAGTGGGGTGGTCTGTGTCGGCAGGCAGGTGGGCGTCATCGCTCTGTACGTGGTCAGATGTGTCTGGGCTGGGACCGCCCTGGCAGTGAAGGAAAAGGTCTCTGGGGTTGCCAGGGGTGGCGTTGCAGGGATCAGAGACAGGAGGAGGGCAGGTGAAGCCCACTCAGGCGTGGACGGGCGTGGAGCAGGTCTGTTCACCCCACTGTCTTCAGAGGTGATCTGTGGTTGTTTTGACACATGACATTTCTGCACTGTGTTGTGTTGTGTTATTGTCATGAGCCGTTTCTTATACCGTAGGAAGGCGTGATATAAACGAAGAACGATGTGATGGATTTAATTCTTTCTGTGGCACAGCGTCCTCAGGTTGCCTCCCTTCCCAGGCTGGCACCCAGCATGGAGCTGAGCTCAGATGGGTCCTGTGTGGCAGAACTGCAGATACCGCACTGCAGTGGTTCTCACACATTTAGCATCAGGACCCACTTCTTAGAAAAAGAATCTTGTCAGGACCCAGCAGAAGTGATGTCAGGACCGGAAGTGACATCATCGAGCAGGGAAATTTTTAACAATCCTAGGTTGCAATCCTTCCTCCACTTACCCAGGAGTAAGTTCTATTTACTATCACTGTTAAAAGCATATACATAGTAGTCTGTTAAAAGTACAGGTCTGTAACATTTCCCCAAATGCAGTCACATTCCATGGTAGCATCAAGTCTAATATATTAAAAATAGAATATTGACATGAAGGGGGACCCACCTGAAATTGGCTTACGACCCACCTAGTGGGTCCCGCCCCACAGTTTGAGAAACACTGTACTACAAATTGCACCACAGCTGGTCTTCTGCAAGCCTCCCCGTCTGCAAGAGGAGTGAATTTTAACTGCTACATACATTTTTCTCCTCTCCTGTTACTTTCCCGCCCCGCTCTTTTTTCTTTGTTCTGCTCCAGGTGTTCATCGCCAGCTCCTGTGGGCCACTGTGGGTTTTTATATTGGCTATCAAATGAACAAACGAGCAATTTACAACTTCGCCGCGAGAGACAGAGACATTTCGGAGTATATCAGGCACCATCCCGAGGACTTCAAGCCAAAAGGTGTGCTTAAGATCAGCTGCCTCAAGGAAGAATGTCAAAATGCAGTGATTAAGGGCCCAATCCTATCCAATTTTCCAGTGCAGCTGTGCCAATGGGGCGTGCACTGCATCCTGTGGTGGGGAAGTCTTCTCAAAGTAAGGGAATGTTTGTTCCCTTACCTCGGAGCTGGAAACTTGGATTGGATTGGACCCTAAATCATTGCAAATTATTGCACCCTAATTGCAAATTATAATTCTTTTGGGGCGCAAACCTTTGTAGGTTTCACTGCAGCAAGTGAAGGAAGTTGAGCAAATTATGTAAACGTTACGATTATTTGATTTATAGATTGAAACAAATGTGATCAATGGAAAAGTCTATTGGGGTCATGAAGAAGCCATAATAACATGCACATTCATGAATTGTTAAGCACCACAGAGAACACATTTCGCTACCAGTCAAAGTAGAAAATACAACCGGCGCTCTGACTTATTACTTAGAAGGCAACTTACTTCTAAGGCAACTTCCCAGTAGTCGTGATAGCCGAGGGTGGTGAAGAAGCAGGTTCTCAAATATCCTTGGCAATTAATTTTGGGAGCAGTTTTGATTACCAAAGTTGAAAGTTAAAAGCAGGCTTAGTCAGTTCTTAAGGCTGTTCTTGGGCTTCCAGACGAATGATGTTTTATCATACAAACCAGTCCCCAGTGATAATGGGCATACACATTTGTGATGTGCACTTATCAGGCCCCGCTCCCTTGCATTTGCTTAATTACAGAGTGGTGGGTGTTTGTCCAAACCGTCCCTCTATATCAGGGGTGTCCAGACTTTCTGGCAGGAGGGCCACATCATCTCTCTGACACTGTGTTGGGGGCCGGGAAAAAAGAATTAATTTACATTTCAAATTTGAATAAACTTACATAAATGGAGATGTTAGAGATGGAACTTATATGAACGAATGAAGGTCTTGCAATAGCTCAAGGTCTGTGAAAGGCCTTGCACAAAGCAAGGCCAGCCTTTCCTTTGCTGCTGCTGCTACATCACAGATGTGAAACAGCAAGCGGTGGAGGGAGCCTTCGTCCCACAGCTCATGCGAGAGTTCGAACAGTTGGCCGTCACAAGGAGAGCAGTTGCATCAGGCCAGCACGGGCTCCAGCAAGTCTCCGGAGGGCCACAGGCTCATTGGAGACTGGGGCCTCCCTGAGGGCCAGATTGGGAGCCGCAAGTGGCCCCAGGGCCTGGGTTTGGGCACCCCTGTCCTATATGTACTCCTAATAATTAGCAGTGTGACTAGAGGGATGGTTCAGACAAATGTCCCATTCCCCCCCCCCACATGCAACTAAGCTATCTTGCAAAGTTATGGGTGCTATAAGCATACAGGTCTCTTATTGTGTGCACTGTCTGAACAACAAAGTGTGTTTAGTGTGGGGGTGAGGAGGGAAGCCATTGAGGATACCCTTCTGATAGTGAGTGGTAGCTCTTGCTTGTTAAATGTAAAGGAATTTTGGATGTTTTTTTGTGTACTCATATATTGAATATAGATCACCATCACCTTCTGCCTGTTTGGTCCTGTAGAAGCAAGTCTTGCTTGCCAACAGGTGCCTTGGCATTTACAGGCCTCTTAACACAAACATGCCACTAGGGGGTGCAGGATATCTCTTTTTGTACAGGTGCAGCCTGGTGTGAGATGCCCCAGGGCTGCAGTCATAGCTGTACTTGCCTGGGAATAAGTCCCATTGAGCTCAGCTGGACTGACTTCTGAACAGACGTGGCTAGGATTTGGCTGTAAAAGTGTAACAGGCCTCCCGAGGAAGCTGTTGGAGGTCTGGTTTTGCTCTGTGGAAGCTGGCATTTTGCTCTGTTCCTCTTCTGGGTTCCTCTTCTGGAGTGGGGCTTGGGGAGGCCAAGAATTAGGGCCCTGCCCCTTGTCCATTATGCACCTGAGGAGAACAGTACATCACCATGTTTATTTGGTCCAATTCTGAAACCCATTCAGGCCAGAGTAGCCAAAAACATTGCTCCAAAAGGCAGCATTTAACAGCAGCGCAAGATAATTCAGAGAAAAACTACATGGCTGGAAAAGAAGCTTGGTAAAACCAGTGAGAGGAAAAAACTAGCTAAACTGTAGATGCCTTGGGGCAGGGTCCTGCCCTCTCCTTCTCAGTAAAGCACATGTATGTCGATTGTGCTCTATCATAACTAAACAGTGCAGCGCTCCTAACCTCTGACTCGAGTGCAGTGATTTTCAGCCTTTTACATCTCACAGCACATTGACAAGGCACTAAAATGGTCAAGGCACACCACCAGATTTTTGACAATTGACAAGGCACACCATGCTGCCAGTGGGGACTCACATCTCCCGTTGGGCTTATTAATAAATGACCTTCCCCCAAATTCCTGTGGCACACCTGTGGACCACTCGCGGCACACCAGGGTGCCACAGCACAGTGGTTGAAAACGACTGCTCTAGTGCATGATCGAATTACATGAATTTTGAGACATTTGTAGGCGTGGAAACAGGGCTATTCACATGGTTTGTTCAGCTTTTTAAACAACATTTGCTCTTCCTGTAGAAAAGAAGACCATGGCAGAAGTTCTGGAGAATTTCCATCCAATTCGCTGAAGAGCATTTGGTGGCTTGTGTCTCCCAGCACTATTTTTCAGTGTGGGTTTTGTGTAGAATCATTTGGGGCAGAATACTTGTTTTAAACAGGTGGACTATATAATGTGATTAAAGCTAGGAATAAACATGGCATGTCTTCATTCTCTTGGGTGTGAGTATTTGAACTTTGTACGTGAGTAAGTGATCGTGATGTAATCAAGTATGTGATTATGAACAGTTAGTGTTCATAAAATTGGAAGGGAAAATGACTGGCAAAATTCAACCCCTTGCCCTGGGGTAGAATCACCCCACAGTACTGGTTAGTGTGCAAGCACGCACAGGCACAGATGAGTCACCTTCGCGCAGGTCATATCACCCAGAACATCACTGCAGATGTACCTACAAGGCAGAAATAAATTGTGCCCAGCCAGGTATCTTAAGCAAGCAAGCCAAGCCTTGCACTGCAGGGGAAGATGACCCACCCCCTACCATGGCTTGTTTGAACAGCAGGCTGCTCACTGGGTCCATGCAACCTTGTATTCAGCCCCACATCCCCTGATATCTGTGTTATTTTATACTAGAGACTGTAGGAAGAGCAGAAACAAGGGTCTTGTGGCACCTTCAAGACCGACCCATTTATTTTAGTACAAGTGTTTGTGGACAACATATGTGTGTGTAGAAGGTTTCAGGCTCAGTTTCCAGCAACTCCATTTTCTAGGACTTTTAGTAGCCAAGCACAGAAAGGTATCCTGGTATTCTGTCATTTAGGGCAACGGTTTTCAACCTTTTTTGTGTCGCTACCCTAATAAATAAGAAATGGGGCTGGGGACCCACTGTTGATGCTGCCTGCTCCTGGGACCTGATGCACCCCCCCCCTGCCTTGTCGCAGCCCACTCCGCACTCCCACAGGCCACAGTGGGGAAGGCTCTTTTTGAACTCTGCACAACCATTTTTGCTTGCCAAGATAAACCTCTTGACTTTTCAATTGGTGCTGGACAGGCTACTACAGAGTGACACAGGATGGCATGCAGCAGAGTAAGCAGGAGTGTCTGTCTGTCTGTCTGTACCCTCCCCACTAGGGCTCTGCCCACCTGCAACAAGGACAGGACTGGCCCAGCAGCTGAAGGAGCTCAAGGGTGGCACGGCAGTGGCACCAGAGGAAGTAGCCCAAGTGCTGCTTGGAAGCCAGCTGCTATTTTGATTGCCCCTAACTTACCATGACCCCATCGGGGTCCCGACCCCAAGATGGAAGAACACCTCTTTTGGTTAAGGAGGGACATTCTTCCCTTGCCCAGATAACCAAGAAATGGACCTCCGAAGACTGCTCCTAGTTTTCCTTTTGTTAGCACATGTTTACTTGCCACGTTCTGTACTCTCCATTAAGTGGAACCCCATCCAAAGTGTGTCCAGCCAGAACCAAACCATTGGGCATTCTAGGTCCTTAACTGCAGCTTGCTGGACTAAAGGCCAGCTTGTAAAAATTTCCAGCTGAGTCAGCTTCGTTCCATTTCACGGCAAGTCGGCTCCTCTGCAGCCCCACCGAGTTTTGCCTTTAAAGGCTTCCAGTGCCTGGAAGGAGTTTTTGCGCTGCCCTGAGGGAAAGAAGCTGTCGGTGTTTATCTTAAGCACAGCAGTGAAGTTCCAGCCAAGGATTGTCCAGAAGAGTCTCTGACTGACCATTTAAAGGACATAAACAGAGATCAGGGATGCTCTGAATTGGCTTTAGAGATGATGTGGCTCTGGGTTTATCCATGTTGGCAATCTTCAGTCTCTAAAGACTCTGGTATCGCGCTCTGAAAGGTGGTTCTGGAACAGCGTCTAGTGTGGCTGGGTTTATACAGGTGATGATCAGAAGATGCTTCTGTCAAGCATCCCTTCGGTGTCTACGAGCAGGGGGGCTCTGGATGCTGAGAGCACATCACTGACGCAAGGACCAGGCATGACAATACAGCTAATAGTTTCAGGGCCATGAAGTCACATGGGACCACGGCAATCTAATCTACTGTCAGGTGGCTTCAGCTTCAGCATTGGAATTCCCTGACATATTTGGAGGCAAGCTTGCAGCTAGTCTGTCTTTGTGACACCAGAGAGGTCAAGTAGGACCAGGAAACAGGAGCTGTGAAGCAGCCCCCCCCCTCCCACATGCTTTTCAGTGATTCCCTGCTTCGGAGATACTCCAGGAAGTGAAGCACTTGCTGTGAGAAGCAAGTATTGGGAAGAAGTCCTGGGGTATAGAGCTGGCAGGTGTGCAGGTTAAACTAGGCCTGGAGAGACTCAGGTTGCCTTCACCTTTTGTTGTTGGCAACCTTCAGTCTCGAAAGACTATGGTATCGCGCTCTGAAAGGTGGTTCTGGAACTGGAACAGCGTCTAGTATGGCTGAAAAGGCCAATTCGGGAGTGACAATCCCTTCCACACCGGGAGCAAGTGCAGTCTGTCCCTGGTCTGTCTCCTGGCTGTGGGCCTTCCTTCTTTGCCTCTTAGCCTCAGACTGTTGGCCAAGTGTCTCTTCAAACTGGGAAAGGCCATGATGCACAGCCTGCCTCCAAGCGGGCTGCTCAGAGGCCAGGGTTTCCCACCTGTTGAGGTCCACTCCTAAGGCCTTCAGATCCCTCTTGCAGATGTCCTTGTATTGCAGCTGTGGTCTACCTGTAGGGTGCTTTCCTTGCACGAGTTCTCCATAGAGGAGATCCTTTGGGATCCGGCCATCATCCATTCTCACAACATGACTGAGCCAATGCAGGCGTCTTAGGGATTCCAGCATGTTCCAGGACTGTGTTGTTTGGAACTTTGTCCTGCCAGGTGATGCCGAGAATGCATCGGAGGCAGCGCATGTGGAAAGTGTTCAGTTTCCTCTCCTGTTGTGAGCGGAGAGTCCATGACTCGCTGCAGTACAGAAGTGTGCTCAGGACGCAAGCTCTGTAGACCTGGATCTTGGTATGTTCTGTCAGCTTCTTGTTGGACCGGACTCTCTTTGTGAGTCTGGAAAACGTGGTAGCTGCTTTACCGACACGTTTGTTTAGCTCGGTATCGAGAGAAAGAGTGTCGGAGATCGTTGAGCCAAGGTACACAAAGTCATGGACAACCAATGCCTTCACCATTCAGCCATGAAGCTTCCTGGGTGACTTTGGACCAGCTTCCCCCCTTCTCTCCTCCCAGGGTTGTGGCTTTCTGCAGTTCAGCTCAACCTGCCCCTCCTTGCTTTCCTGAATGATGAGCTCCTTCTCAGTATGTTGGACTCCTCTCCTGTTGGGCTTTGGAGTCAGAATCTGGAGCGTCCCTCCTGCCTCTTGACCCAGGTTGCCTGTGGATGGAGCTTTCGGTCATGGCCCCTGCTTGGTCTCCAGTGCATTCCATGTAATTCTCTGTTCGTCCTCCTCAGGCTCCCTTTTTCTCCTTCTCCAAGATGGGGCATCATCTGGGTTCACCCTAGTCCTGCTCCCAGAGCAGGCAGTGCAATCTGCCTGGTTATACGTGTGCTATTTATTTTTTTTTTCTGTTTATGGAAAGTGAGTTTCCAGGGCAAAAAGAAGAGCGGCCAAGCCTGAGCAGGAGGCATTCTTAAGGGACGTAAAAGTGGATTACAGCAACGCTCAGTTGTGTTTCAGGGCAGACATTTTGGAGGGCAGCTGGCACCAGCTGAACCATGTCATCTCACGCTCCGTCCCCTGCTCTGTTTCAAGCAGCCTAAATCCACACCCACGGCTCTGGGATTCTTGTTCCTTTCCCGGCTGATTGGACATGTGCTGCTTCTCTTCCCTGCTCTGGGGTTTAATTGAACTACCACCACAAGCTGACTTGAACAAGGAAACCATGTGTCGCTGTCAGCGAAATCAGCCCATGCAATAGGAGTGTGGCGAAACACCCCAGCCAAATACTGCCGGGCCCCGAATTAAAATTCACAGATCCAGTTCCTGGTGGCAGTGAGTTGCATAAATCTGTGTCGTGTGAAGAGGTGTCTTCTTTGCTCTGATCGGAATCTCCTGCCCGCCCCTTTCACCAGATGGACCCCCAAGGTCTAAAGGGGGAGGCAGGCCTGGTCCAGCCAGGAATTGCCTCAGGCAACTGATCAGACAGAAAAATAATAATAATAATAATACAGGTATTTCTACACCGCCTTTCTTGGTCCTCAGATTTCTCCTTAGACTTTATTCAAGGCGGTTTACTTAGGCAGGCAATTTAAATCCCCGTAGGGATTTTTACAATTTGAAAGAAGGTTTCTATCTTTCAAGAAACCACAACATTCAGGTGTTTCTTTCTTGATCTGGTTGCACATTCTGGCCTCCATCCTCCCACGCTCAGAGCAGATGGAATAGCTCGGCTTCAGCTTGTCAGCTGCTTCAAGGTCGCACGGTGCCGGTGGCCTCGAACTGGCGACCTTCGGATGTTATCTTCAGGCAAATGGAGGCTCAACCCTCTAGACCAGACCTCCTGTCCAGAGGAACTCACTTCCACCTGACCACTCATTCCAATGCTGCTGCTCCCGCTCTCTGAACTGGAAAAGATGCTCTGATGCTCTCGCAACCTGGTCTCTCTCCATTCGGCTCATTGCGAATCCGAGTCTTGCGTTGCGCAAGAACTATAACAGAACAGAAGTCAATCCTAGAAATGGCATCCTTTTGAGAGAAAGGATGTGGGGTGGTGGGCCACTGCTGCTGTTCTCTGTCAGTGGAAAAGCAAAGTAATTGTTTAAATGCAAGCCCCCCGAACCACAAAGTAAATCCAACACTTGCTGGAAGTGACGACAAACCCAGATATCCTGGAGAGGAAAAACGCATTGTTTGCACGATGGGATGTGCCGCAGCCGTCAACGAGGGCATCCGGCTTCTTGGATCCCCTTTCAGGGGAAGCTCGACTGCTGAAGAGGCAAATGCCTGGAAAATGATGAGCACATCCATGCCGGTCCTCGCGCACAGCAGCCATTTACTCCCAAGTAAATCTGAGGGAGTTAACGGCTTCACTTCTGTATGCCTAAATAGTGGGGAGTTAGAACAATCGTTGCTGTGTTTTATTTTCAGTGGGGGAAGAAAGCAAATGATTTATTTTATCAGTAGGCTGAGCCACAAGGTAGAAACCTGTCTGTGGGTTGGCAGGGGTGGGGGTGGGATTTGAACTGGTGTCTTCCTCTGTCCTCTACACCTTGAGCCAGTAGTGCTGAGAAACAGATCTTTAACAGGAAGGGACATCTACCACCCCTGGGTGCTCTGCTTGACAGAGCTGGCCTTAGGCATACACCTCTGTTTTGCTCTTGCTGCCAGGAATGGCTCAGAAGGGGAGGGGGCCCCTTGCACGGCGCATTCAGGCACCTGCAAAACCTAGTGCTTGGCACCCCCTCTAGCTAAGCTACTGGCTAAGGAGTCGTTGCTCCTTGTGCTTCCAAGCATAGCTTTGCTGCAACACGGAGTAGGCATTCTCTTCCAGCTAAAGCTGTGCTATGCTCAGGATCACACCTGGCCCTTTAGAACATAAGAACATAAGAACAGCCCCACTGGATCAGGCCATAGGTCCATCTAGTCCAGCTTCCTGTATCTCACAGCGGCCCACCAAATGCCTCAGGGAGCACACCAGATAACAAGAGACCTCATCCTGGTGCCCTCCCTTGCATCTGGCCTTCTGACATAGCCCATTTCTAAAATCAGGAGGTTGCGCATACACATCATGGCTTGTACCCCGTAATGGATTTTTCCTCCAGAAACTTGTCCAATCCCCTTTTAAAGGCATCCAGGCCAGTCGCCATCACCACATCCTGTGGCAAAGAGTTCCACAGTCCAACCACACACTTAGTAAAGAAATATTTTCTCTTGTCCGTTCTAACTCTCCCAACACTCAATTTTAGTGGATGTCCCCTGGTTCTGGTGTTATGTGAGAGTGTAAAGAGCATCTCCCTATCCACTCTGTCCATCCCCTGCATAATTTTGTATGTCTCAATCATGTCCCCCCTCAGGCATCTCTTTTCTAGGCTGAAGAGGCCCAAACGCTGTAGCCTTTCCTCGTAAGGAAAGTGCCCCAGCCCCATAATCATCTTAGTCGCTCTCTTTTGCACCTTTTCCATTTCCACTATGTCTTTTTTGAGATGCGGCGACCAGAACTGGACACAATACTCCAAGTGTGGCCTTACCATAGATTTGTACAACGGGCCTTTGCTTCCTTGGAATTGCAGCAAATATTGCTGTTATTTACTTGAAAAAAGCATATCCCGCCTTACCCACGCCAAATCAAATGCCCGCCCGAACCAGATCCGGTACTGAATCCCAGGCTTTAGTTAAAGGAGAGTTCTTATTGAGTGGAAATGAGATTGATAACAAAGGCAGCAATCTTCTCCACACTTTCCTAGGAGTAAGCCCTGTTGAACCCAGGGAGACTTACTTCTAAGTAAACACGCATTGGGTTGCACTGTAAACCTCGATCCTTCTCTTGTTCTCCGAATTTGCACCGAGTGCCCGCAGAATGGCCCCATGAAGTCTCTGCATTGATGAGCAAAACAATTTATCAGCAGCCTCCCCAAGTCAGCGCCATAAAAAAAACTTGGGATGCTCTATGTTCCAGAGGCCGACAAGGGCTTTATTTTATTTTATTTTTTTCGCATGAGGATTGAAAGTTTATATCCTGTTATGAAGGTTGCCATGGCAAACGCAGACAACAATCTTGGAGCAAAGATACGCCCTCTGCTCAGCTTGACTGGCAAGGGAGGGATTTGATTTTTTCCCCCCAAGCTTGTTCTGGAATGGAAAAACAGCCCTGAAAAACACAAACCAGCACAGGGAATTGCTGTGCTTGTGCTTCAGCGGATAGGAAATACTGTCTTGGGAGCTGTGTGGACTCCAAAGAACGAGAGCAAGCAAAATTGGATGCCTTTGTAGTAATATTGACTGCAAGGGACGTCCGGCTGGGCGCACTGCTGTCCGGATTTAGCCGCCCCCCCACCCCCCAGCCAGCACAATTGTAGCTGCCTGTCATGTTTTATGTAAGGGATGGTGACACTGACCATCTCACTCATAAGGAAAACAGATTTTAAAAAATGTTTTCAAATGTGTAAGGAATCACAGAAATTCACAGGAGAGAAAACGTGTGTGTGTGTGTGTGTGTGTGTGTGTGTGTGTGTGTGTGTGTGAGAGAGAGAGAGAGAGAGAGAGAGAGAGAGAGAGAGAGAGAGAGAGACCAGACCCCCCCCCCCAAAAAAGCTGCCCTTATTTTTTCTACCATCAGTGAACCTTCTCCACTCATCCACCACCAAGGAACCCTCTGGATGCTGCAGAGACTTCTGGGGGAGGGTACGTGTTTTGTGCAAGAGGGCCATGTTCCAGAACTTCCCTAACACTCTCCTATTGGTTGTGCGTTGCACACTGAGAGCAGCAGTGGTGGTCAAGTTGTCAATCTGCCATGCCTGATGTTGTCCTTGAAGAACACAATGAGCCTCTAAGCAAGTCCAGGGTTCCCTGGAACACAGTCTTAGGAGGGGCCCCAGTGCCAAGCTGATGGTTTCTGCTTCATGAATTGATCATCTCTACTTCAAGGCCCTTGTGCAGCAGGGCTGAGAGAGACCCCTCTCTTCCTGAGAAGTGGTAGAACCATTCCTAGTCCACATGGATGAGACCGGGCTGGGCAGATCAATTATTTGACAATGTCGCAACAAAGACCTGGGGCTAGTGGGAAGGCTTGCATCCCAGTGCCATATTGGCATCTCCAGGATAAACTAGGAATTGTAGCACATACAGGCCATCCAGGCTGCTGGCAAGCACAAACCAGGGAGCCAAGACTCACAAAACATTTGCAGGTTCTTTTATTTTCTTCCAGTGGGGGACAGGAAAAAGCACAAGAATATTAGCAAGAAGGATTCAGCCTCAGTGCCCGCCATGGGTTCCTGGAGACTCCGCTTTCTTCAGGGTCCTGGGGGAATGGCTTGACCTACATATGAGATCTCTTGTTTTCCACATCCAATTTCTCTGATATTTCTCCAATTAAGTGTGGCATTGTTGAAAACAAAAGCAGCGACATCCACCCACTCGCCCCTGGGCACAGAGGAAACTTCACTCCCAGTGTTGTTTCCTGTCCTCTCAAAGGCTTGAGAAAATCTGGGGGGCGGGGGGGGCTAGGCAGCCTGGGCAATCGGAATCCTACTCCAAATTTAGTTTTCCCTGGGCACAAAAGCAACTCACAGAAAGTCATCTCAGTGCTCTTTGCAACCACCAACTTCCTTCGTCGGGGTGGTAGTTGGCGACGAAAAGAGGTTTATGCACTGATAAAGCATTTCTTTCTCTCTCTCACTCTGTGCGAACGCTGTTGGGGTGCTGGTGATGCCACCCCATGAAATTGGCATAGGCTGACTGGCGAAAGGAAGCACTTCTTTGCACAAGGCGTAACTAGCATGGAACTGAGTCACTCAAGATGCACTGATGGGCACAAGCTTAAACGGCATGTGGGTGATTAGAGCAATTCAGGCAGGAAGACAGATCCATCAATGGCTAGAGTAAGCCATGAGCAGTAAATAGAGCCACCATGTACAGAGAGAGTATATCTCTGAATACCAGGTAAAGGGGACAAGCCACGGGGTAGATCACTGCTTTTGTGTCCTGCTTGTGAGCCTGCCACAGCCATCTGGCTGGCCTCTGGGGGAAGAGGGGTGCAAGACCAGAGGGGCCTTTTGCAGAATCCTGGAAGGCCCATCTCGGATTCTGGTGCTTTTGAGAGTCCATTACAACTTCCTGCCCCCTTCTATCAGCTGGCAGTGATTGTGACTTCCAGCCTGTTGAGTCGTCCAAAGACAAACTGTATCTGCTGGTTTCAGGAGAGAGGGACAGGGGTCATTTTCCCACTTCCTCCCCTCCACGCTCGAGAGACTGAAGGCTCCTGTTCTAGGCCAGCTGCAGCCCCCATGTTAGGCGCTGCTTTGAAGGACTCCAGAGCAACCTGCTCCCTTGTCTTCCTAGCGGAGGGGTGCTGGAGGAAGGGGGTGGCTGTCTGCCCACTGGGCGAAGCCAAGAGACAAGAGCATTGCTGCCACGGAGGCTGGCCTGATAAGAGGCAGCTGGTGCTTTTTGTTCGATGCCTACAAGGCAGTCTTGGCAGGGTATTCAGGAAGGGAAGCCTCACACCTAACCAGCCATAAAAGGCAAGGAGTGGAGGAAGGCCTTTGGGAAGGGAAGCCGGGCAGCGACGTTGAGACGAGTTCCCTCTTTAGTCGAAATGTCAAGCACTCTGGGCTGCACACCAGTTCACTCTGGGATCTTATTAGGAGCAGAGCCTTGATCTGCAGGGAGAGTTTTTCAGCACCTTGTTTACAAACCCCCAGTATTTTAATGAGGGTTTTTGATAAGTGTGGTGTCTGCAAGGAATCTGACTCCTCGGACTGGTGCTGGGCACCGCTGTTTACCTCCTGCATGCTTTTGATACCGGAGTCTTCCACTGAACAATAACATCTTCTTGCAAGAGCCTCCAGCTCCCTCTCTTTGCCCTCAATGCCTTATCTCCCTCTGTACGCAGGGAGCCAGTCCAAGGTCCCGTCCTCAGGCTCTCAGCCGCACAGTGTCGAGGAAAGGAGGCTCTGGGTGAAAAGGAATCTGTGTCAAGGCAGCCTGCCTTTCCATACTTGTGCACTGGAGAGGCACCACGGTGTGGACGCTGATGTTCAGATTCTCTGCAAAGGCCACCGAAAGAAGGTTTTGACTCGGATGAGCAGCAATCGCAATTTTGACCATAAATGACTGCGAACGGAGGAGTGTGAATCGTCACTCTGGGGTCGACCAGAAAAGGAAAGCTTTGGAAATTGCCAAAAAGCTTCTTGCAACCTGTCCTGAGAAGGAGGAAGGTGCTGGTGGGGAATCCATTCGAATGTAAGACATCCTATCTGTACAGTGGACCACACAGATACGCCCGTGGGAATTCGCCTGTTGGATGTGGTCACTCTTGCTCAGGCGGGGAAAATCTGTGTACTGTACTCTCTTAAAACCTCTTTATAACCTGTCCTGGCGTAGAGATGGGTGCTGTGATTTTCCATGGGGCTGTCCCTCTTTGCTGACTGTCATTCTAATCATTCTAGTTTTATAAGCCAGTGATAAAAGTTTCTGTGGTCTCTCTTTTTGTACCTCCCCCTCCACTAATTTTAAAAGGGAGAGCTGATTCAGAAGGTCGATGGACTTACTTGGCATTTCGGGATCAGATTTTGTCTGGGTTTCGTCTGCGCAGGATTTGGCCTAAGCGATACGGCCACCCCACAGACGACTATGGAAGCCCCTGCATGGCATCACTCTGGGCTTTTGCTCGACAGCACAAGTATGACAAAAAGGAAGGACACTTCTCACACCAGAAGCACCACCAAGGTGGAATGCGATGACTATACTTTGTTGCCCGAAAAGCAGACGGAGCCTGAGACTGCAGACGGGAGCAGGTCTGTGGGCATGGATTGTGGAGTTCATGTTTCTACCAGAGATGTGCACTTGAGCATGTCAGGAGCATGCGAGAGGAGCGAAGGGGAGAAGGGAGCGGAGGTGTCTTGCTCGCAAGAGCGCGCCACCGTACAGGTGCAGGAAAAGGGTCCTGAGAGCCAAGTCTCTCTGCAGGTGTTTCGAAGGCAGCAGTCCGAAGAAGCCAAGGGCCGGAAGGTGAGTGCGCTTTTGTACCGGCTGGAGGAAACCGAACTCAGCATCACCACCAGAGAGGGGGAGATCCACCCATCTGACTTTCCAGAATCCGAGAGGAAAAGGGAAATGACAGAGCACGGCTGGCCACTGGCTCAAATAAATAACCTTAGCCAGCAGGAAAATTTTGAAAGGGAAGCTGCACGTGGGAGCCCAAGTATGATCAACACTTTCCAGGGGACATTGAGGAGACAGATAACGCGCTCGGACTCAGAAAGCAGTGCTGAAGGCCGGCAAGTCAACAGGTTGATGCTGAACTCCCCTGGCGAGGACAACGGAGCCGGTGCCCTGGGCTGGTTTGAGTCCGAGAAGCCAAGAAATGGTGAGATGGAGAGGTCTCCATCTCCACTGCAGAGAGAACAAGAAGGGAGAGGGCTGCTGCTTACACTTCCTGAGACTCACGGGGGAGGCTTTGGAGAGCTTGTCGATGGTACCTCTGGGTCTCCAAATGTTCCCCACAGTTGCCACGTTCTTCAGACTGGTGCAGGGGATATGATGGAGGCAGCTGGGGGGGATAAAGTGACAAAAGGCCTTGAGATAAAGATGTCTACCGCTCTGAGCCTTGCTTTGGTTGCTGGAGAGGCCGAGAAGTGCACAAGGGGGGATGACGGCCAGTCTCCACAGAGCGGGGAAGACCCTGGGGTCTGCGACGAGATGGGTTCAGATTCGGACAGCCAGGCAAGTTGCTTGCTGACCCCCGAAAGAGAGACGCAACCGGCAGAGGTGGCCAAGCCCACGACGGCCATGGTGGTGACACTGCAGAGCCCTTCTCGGGATCCCAAAGAGGGCGGCCCAAGCCAAGCCGCTGGAGAAGAGCCTCCCGGAGACACGGATTGTACGCTGCAGGCGAAAAGGAAGAAGGACGACGAGAAGGCGCTGAAAGTGGCAGACGTGAAGAAAACGTTTGAGAAGCAGAAGCCCGCTGCGGAGAAAAGGGCGCCACCTGCTAAGAAAGGTGAGGCTGGCACAAGAGTGCCTTGCTTGCTTGTGTTCATGGGAAATGTTTGTTCTAATCTTACCAGCTGCCTTAGTCCCAAAGAGCCTGAGAACACTGGGCAGGTCAGAAAACATGTACTAAGGTCAGCCAGTGTTCCAGGCTGCCAGCTTTCGAGCGACACAGAGCTCTTCCTCCTACTGGCATGTCCAGCAACCATTAGAGAGCATAAATGGCAAGGGTGCCCATGTGCGGTGCATTTTGTGCATGGAGATGATCACGAAACTGGCCGTTCAAGCAGTAAATAGAAAGTGAAATGTCTCCACCCATCGATTGGCATAACGTCTCTGTATTTTAACTTTTGCCAGGGCCTGCGTTTGTTTCTTAAATCTGAAGTACTCGCAGCCCAATCCTATGCATGTCTACTCAGAAGTAATTCTCATTAAAGTCAATGGGGCTTGCTCCTAGGAAAGTGTGGATAGGATTGGGCTGTCAGACAGCAAACACTGGCCATTTTCTTTTCTGAATGGCCTATAAACATCTCTAATACGTTTTTCAATTGCTTACATTCCCCATCGAACCAGCCCTCTTTACACCTTATATTACTTTAATTGCGCATTGTCATATTGCTTCCTATTTTATTACAAATATATTCTATTCGTTCTTCATAAGCTTTAAGTAATTCTCTATGATCCTCGCTGAAGTGGCAAAGCTGTTCAAAGCTTGTATGTCCTTTATGTAGTATCAGTTGCTGAAATTTAAATGCTGTAGTGGTACTCCAAGACATTTTGATTTGGATGGTCAGGTCATTCCTGGGTACAGGACTGACCAATCTCTCAGAAAACTCAGTCTTCAAAATTAATGGTCACTCTCAATTAGATTCCTTACTGAAAACTCCATAACATGCATAAAGAAAATGCATGTATATATTGTCTATACCTGTGTTTCTCAAACTGTGGGTCGGGACCCACAAGGTGGGTCACAAGCCAAATTTAGGTCCCCATTCATTTCAATATTTTATTTTTAATATATTACACTTGATGCTCCCATGGTATGTGACTGCATTTGGGGAAATGTTACAGACCTGTACTTTTAACAAGCTACTACGTTTATTCTTTTAACAATTATAGTCAATGGGACTTACTCCTGGGTAATTGTGGGTAGTATTGCAGCCTAGGATTGTTAAAAATTTTCCTGCTTGATGATGTCACTTCCGGTCGTGACATCACTTCCGGTGGGTCCTGACACAGTCTCATTCTAAAAAGTGCGTCCAGGTGCTAAATGTGTGAGAACCACTGGTCTATATTGTAATATATATGCTGTCTCTTTCTCATACTGTGATGTGACCAAGAGAATTTGGGGTGGGACTATACAGACAAGGGTAGTTCCTTTTCCATTGACTGAGTTCTGTGGAAGAAATTGAACAAGCAGTGCAAACGGGGCACTTTGTGTGTGTGTGTGTGTCTTACAAACTGCCCCATGGCCAAGTTTCCATTAATGCAATCTATCTCATTCCCCCTCCCCCCATAGCTACCTTATATCAAATCAGACCAAGGGACTATACTCATAAGCAGTGGATCTCCATCAGGAGTTTCTCCCAGCCCTCCTGGAAGATTCTGGGGATTAAATCTTGGATCTTCTGCATGCCAAGCAGGGGCTCTACCACTTTTCCACAGTCACTCCCCAAGGAATCCCTGCAGCCCACAGGCGCTTTTAATGTCCTACCCCGATGACAGGCATGTCATTACCACATTATCCAAATCATTGTGAGGCAGTCACAAATTATTTCCTCGCCCGCCCCCCTTTAAAAAGCAAACCAGACCCGAATTCTGATAATGCTCCAACTACATGTCTTCATTTTATAATTCTATAGCTCCCCTTCCTGGTCAAGAGCTGAATGCAACAGGAGGTTCTATTGACAGCAGGGCCAAACCAAGTGTGTTTCCTTCTATCCGTTCCCTAAAAGCAAAGTCTTGCTCGAGGCTGGTGAATAAAATATTTTCTAAAGCAACACTGAATGTCACTCTAGCACAGGGGTGTCCAAAGTTTTTGGCAGGAGGGCCACATCATCTCTCTGACACTGTGTTGGGGGCCAGGGGAAAAAAAGAATTAATTTCCATTTAAAATTTGAATAAATTTACATAAATGAATATATTAAAGATGATCTTATATGAATGAATGAAGGACTTGCAATAGATCAAGGCCTATAAAAGGCCTTGTACAAAGCAAGTCTGGCCTTTCTTTCACTGCCACTGCTGCGTCACAGATGTAAAACAGCAAGAAGTGGAGGGAGCCCTCATCCCACAGCTCATGCAAGACGTCAAACAGTTGCTCTCACGCTGAGAGCAGTTGCATCAGGCCAGTGTGGGCTCCAACAAATCTCCGGAGGGCCAGAGGCTCGTTGGAGACTGGGGGCTCCCTGAGGGCCGCATTAAGAGGTCTTGAGGGCCGCAAGTGGCCCCAGGGCTGGGGTTTGGGCACCCCAGTCTAGCATCTAAAACCACCACCAGATTTAAGCAATGGCATTTTCACTTTCTTGCACCTTTAACATTTTATTTTTTTTTTAAATAATGACACTTTAATAGCCTGCCCTTTAAGGCACAGGTGTTTCCAGGGCGGCCCAGAACATTCAAAGGGATTCAAGGAAGGGGTTTGCAATCAACGCACAATGAAATGACTACAACTATTTTTTTGCTTAAGTAGCTGCATACATAGGACAAGCCCTAACCTGGAATTGCTATAGGGGTCAGAAACAATGCAAGGTCGGCGCGTATGGAGAACTTTGGAATGCCGTTTCCGTTGCTGACAGCTAAAGGGGCCCTGGGACAGGACGCGAAACTGCTGATTTCACTAAAACACTGAAAAGTCGGTTCTCCTCCCCATGTATATAGGCATCAAAGGTGATGGGCCAGAGATACACTCCATTATCTGGTGGTGCGGCAGTCGTCACCCCATCTCTTGCCTCCTGAATTTGAAAAGGAAGACGTACGGAAGCCAGTCCTACTCCTCCACACTTCCTTTTTGAATCCATGGAGGAGTAGTGGCAAAAGCAGGCACTACTCTGTCAACCTGTGGCCTCAGGCAACTGCCTCATTTGGCCTCATGGACAGCCTGGTCCTGGCTGCCAGGCAGCCAACCCGTTACAGAGCAACCCCAACAGCCTTTTGACACATTTGGAGCATTTACAAGTAGCCAAAAAGCAAAGGCGTCTCACCTGCACGGGTGCGAGGCAGTCTGGGTGGATGGAATCTCACTTCCTGCCCCCCGGGCCCCTTGAAGTGTTAAGAAGAAAGACACTTTTCTCCAACCCTCCAAGCCAGGGGTGTCAAACACGAGGCCCACGGGCTGAATGCGGCCCCGTAGCCAGGATTCTAGAGGTGGGGGGGGGCAACTATTTTTTCAAGGGGGGCAATGATGTCAGGTATCTATACTGGTGGGCAAAATGAAAGGATGAGTCTGGAGAAACATCAAAGACCCGAAACTCCCCCAAATTTCAGGAAGAGAAAATAATGTGGGGTTTTTTTTGACAGATGCATTCATTATCTGTAAAGCCAGGTGACAATAATTGGCATAGAATAAATGCATCTCTGCATGCATGGAAAATGTCTTGCCTACATAGAAATAACATGCAACATATCCTTTCATTTACACACAAGTGCAATACACAGGCCTGCAACCCTGTAAAAGTAAAACATATCACTGTGATGCAGGTAGTATTTAGTTGTATTGAAATACATATAGCGCCTATCTAACCTATCTAACACCTATCTAGCACCTATCTAACATCTATGTAATACCAATTTAGCGCCTATGCAACACCTATCTAGCACCTATCTAAGACCTATATAGCACCTACCTAACACCTACATAATGCCTATTTAACACCTATATAGCACCTATTTAGCGCCTTCCTAGCACCTATCTGACACCTATACAGCGCCTATATAATGCCTACCTATCTAGCGTCTATTTAACACCTATATAGCACCTATGTAGCACCTATCTAACACCTATATAGGGACTATCTAACACCTATACAGTGTCTATTTAACACCTATATAGTGCCTATCTACCACCTATCTAACACCTATATAACAACAACAACAACAACAACAGTATTTATATACCACCTTTCAACAAAAGTTCACAAAGCGGTTTGCAGAGAAAAGCAAATATCTAATGGCTCCCTGTCCCAAAAGAGCTCACAATCTAAAAAAATGCAACACCAGCAGACAGCCACTAGAAAAGACACTGCTGGGGTGAGGTGGGCCAGTTACTCTCCCCCTGCTAAATAAAAGAGGAGCACCCACTTGAAAAGTACCTCTTAACCAGTTAGCAGGGGCCTAACTAACACCTATACAGCGACTATTTAACATCTATCTAACACCTATATAGCGCCTATATAACACCTATCTAACACTTATATAGTGCCTAACACCTATTTAATGCCTATCTAGCACCTAACACCTATACAGCGTCTATTTAGCACCTATATAGCGCCTATCTAGCACCTATATAGCGACTATCTAGCACCTATCTAACACCTATACAGTATCTATTTAACACCTATATAGTGCCTATCTAGCACCTATCTAACACCTATATAAGGCCTAACTAACAGCTATACAGCATCTATTTAACACCTATGTAGCGCCTATCTAGTGCCTATCTAACACCTATATAGTGCCTAACACCTATATAACACCTATTTAATGCCTATCTAGCACCTATCTCACCTAACACCTACATAACACCTATTTAACACCTATCTAGCACCTAACACCTATACAGCGTCTATTTAACATCTATATAGCGCCTATCTAGCACCTATCTAATACCTATATAGCGCCTATTTATCTAGCAACTATATAACATTTGTCGATGACACATTGCTGATGCATTGATGCAGATTAAAATAAAATTTATTTACTTTACGTAACAGCAGGAGGAAAGATATGCAAGTCAAATACAGTAATTTTAAAAGTATATCTGAAAGGCAAGAACCCTCCCCCAGGACTTCTCTCCCTGCCCCCCACAGTAGTACCATGATAGTAATTAGCATGTTCCACAGCAGAACAGCATGTTCACTTCCTGCCTAATGATGTCACTTTCAGTCTAATGATGTCACTTTCTGTTTAACTATGTCACTTTCAGCCTACTGACGTCACTTTCAGCCTAATGATGTCAGGCAGGTGCCAGGCAAGGCACCCCAGCGCGCGTGCGCACGCGCGCACCCCAATAGCTCCTCCAATTGAACGCCTCTCGCGCTCCAGCGTGTGCGCATGCGCAGGAGAGGCGCCTCGCCTCCTCATGGTCTCCCTTTCCCCGCGACCGCCTCGCGCGCCCTGAAGGGAGTGTGGGCGTGGTTTCGAGGAGTGGGCGAGCCTTCGGTCCCACGCCGAGCCGCGATTGGCTTGATTTCCCCCTGCTCGAGGAGGGCGGGTGAGGCGCCGCCGGGGCGGGGACGGAGGAGGGCGTGGGCGGGGCGTGCCCCAAGCCACGCCCCCACCCCTAGCGGCCGGTCTGCGCGCGTGTCAGCCAGTCAGTGCGAGTCGGGCGGCCGGAGGAGGCGGTGGTTTGCGCTGCTGGAGCTGGACGGAGCGCGGGCGGCGGCTGGCTGGGAGGCGGCGCCGAGGGAGGGCGAAGCGAGGTGAGAGCAGCGTCCCTGGGTGCCGGGCTGGGGCTGGGTCTACGGGGGAGCCTGTGTGGGGGCTACAAGGGGTCAGCAGGGGGGCTGGGGGAGGCTTCATGGGAGCATGTGGGGGTCTGCAGGGGGTCACCAGAGGAGCAGGTTGGGGGTCTGGAAGGTGTCACTAGGGTTGCAGGTGGGGAGGCTGGAGGGGTCTCCAGGGGAGCATACAAGGGGTCACCAGGAGTGCAGACGGGGTGTCTGCAAGGGGTCACCAGGGAAGCAGGTGGGGGGGCTGGAGGCAGCTCCAGGGGAGCATGTGGGGGGTCTGGAAGGAGTCACCGGGGGAGCATGTGGGGGCGGATCCAGGGAAGCATGTGGGGTGTCTGCAAGGGGTCACCAGGGAAGCAGGTGGGGGGGCTGGAAGGAGTGCAGGGGAGCGTGGGGGGGGGGTCTGGAAGGGTTCATCAGGTTATCACGCTGGGGAGACTGCAAGGGGCTCCAGGTAGAGGGTCTGGTGGTTTGCAGCAGGACTGCCAACATTATTATTATTTATTATGAGTAAAGATGATGATGATGATGATGATATTAGTGTTATTGTTGTCCTGATGACTATTTTGCATGGCAATTTTATGGTCCATCTGGTGGTTGTTGACTTTAATCCCCACCTTTGGGCTCTAAAGGATCCCCCAGGTGGTTTGCATAAAATCCTCTTCAGAACCATTTGTGGGTTTATAGCGTAGATGTGTGACTGTGTAGATATGTATTTATGAGTGTCGTGGATATCTGTTTGTTGGCGTGTGGGTACTGTATATATGTGCATGTACAGATATATATATATATATGAGAGAGATTTGTGTGTGTATATATGTGTGTATGGAGAGAAAGAAAGGGAATCCTATACACAAAATATTTCTTGAAATGGCAGATGAAAGGGTGAGCTTTTGGATGTCAGGTTTTAAATGTGGGTGGGGAGGTGGGGGAGAGAGAAGTGGGGTGTGGGTTTGTAATGCAGAAGGCTGTGTTAAAAGGTTGGTGTCATAATTTATAATTATCATTATAATGTAATGTTTGCTTCTGTCGTTGGGGGTCAAAAGAAGAACCCTCCCCCCAGTTTATGTAAAATACATTTATTAAAATGTGGCTGAATGCTGTTTAAGAGTTAAATGTGTGATAAACAAGTGGAGATGGGAGATGAGATGGTGCCGGGATCTTAGGAGATGAGGAATGAGGAAGGGAGTTGAGAGCCTGGCATACAAATGGGATGAGAGGTTGACGTTACATTGATTGGGATGTGGTGGCTGATTTCCTCCTTCCCGAGGAGTGGTGGCATGTAGAGCTTGGGGCACTGGTGGGGTGGGGTAAGGATGGAGTGACTGGGAAGGGGGGATGCTCCGTGAGGGGGAAGCGTAAGTGGTAAACCGAAGGGTTAGGTGGGTTGTGGGCAGCTTGTTACCTTCTTGGAGGGAGGCGTTGTCAGGGAATGGAGTCAGAATCCATCCAGCTTAAGGTACTGAAGGGGAAGCCTGTGCTGGGTGGGAGCACAGCGGAGCAGATTTAGAGTTGGAAAGGACCTGGGTGTGCTTCTGATTGGGTGCGGAGGAGAAGAGTGGGGTTAGTTGGTGGGGGCAGCCAGGTACAGGTTGTGGCAGGTTCTTGAACTGGACATAGGTGCCTCAGTGCAGCGTGGCTGACGGAGGAGGCCCTGTGGGGCTGTAGGAGTGGCCGGCCTGCCTCACACTGAGGACTGGCAGAGCTGGCAGATGTTACCTGTGTGGAAATGATTTGTCCAGCAGAACAGGCTTTCCAGCGGGGAAAGTGGTGTGTGGTTTTTATAGCTTCTTACTGAGCAAAGAGCTGGGCGCAGGAAACGATGGGGGTGTTAAGAGAAGAGAAGCGAAGGCGCTCTGAGCATTGCTTGGGGGTGCTTGTTGCCTGTGATGGGAAGCCCCCCTTAAAGGACGCTGCCACAGCAGCCCTGAGAAGGCTTGCAAGAGGTGACATTTTTGTCAGTCCTTTCTGAATTCTTAACTGGAGGATAAAGCGAGCCTTTTTCCCAAGGGGTGGGGACAACCTCATAATACAAATGCTTTCAGCCCGTGAGTAATGCAGTCTGCCGAGCATCTGGGCTGGGCAGCTGAGTCTGTGGCTCACAAAGAAGATGGGAGGCTGGGCATCTTTTGGAAGAGGAAGGATGGTGAGATGTAAGCTGCAATTGTTCCTCTGGAAACAATCCAGTCTCTCTTCCCCTGTGCCCTGCTTAGGCGCTTCATACAGTAACAGTTGGTTTTAGGGCAATGTAGCATGTCTCACGCTTAAGGAATCATGTCCGCGGTTCTCTGGGAGGTGGAATACAGTTCTTTTGTTCTTCTGAGCATTGCCTGTGTACAAAGGGGAGGTATTAGTCACTTCTGTACTCCCTGTATGTGTCAGTCCCCTGGCCAAACATGCCGTTTCTGGTGATGATGTGTAGTTTTGTCAGTGGTGGGGAAGGAAGATGGCGAAAGCTGAAATCCTAAATGCAGCTTACTAAATGCAGCTTGCTCTTACTAGAGAGTAAGAACCAGGCAGCCCAATAAGACTAGCTCTTGAGGAAGCATGTTAGAATAGCAGTGTGTGAACAGAATGATTCCCTGGAAATTTTTTTTTTTATTATGTTGGTATAGCAGATAATCTTTCTAGAATAATATAAATTCTGATTAGGCTTTAATGCTAAAGGGAGCTTAAACTGCACAGAAGCCTCTTTGGACGACTCTTGTGCCCGACCTATAGAATTTCTCCACATCATGGAGGGGCTGGCAGGAGCAAAAATGTCACCCCCTATTGAAAGAAGGTTGCAATCCTACGCAGAATAAGCACAGTTGAACTCAGCGGTGTTTACTTTTGAGTAAACATGCTTTGAATTGTTCTGCAAGTCTAAGTACATATGATTTGTACAGATTTGTACAACTTTGTCTCCTTCGCCTCTTCTGTTACCCTCACTGTCAAAATTTAGAGTGTAAGCTCCTCAGGGCAGGGACGTCTCCTAGCTTATGCTGCTCTCTAAAAAGACACGTACGTCAGTGGTGATAATGGCGTGAATGACGGTAACCTTCTCTTGCACATTTTAAAATCAATAGATAGGTTTCCAAGATCTTGACACTTCAATGACCTGTTAAGCAAATGAGTGTTCCCTTGCAGCCTGGTACAATGCAGGGAAGTAACTGCATTGTACCAGGCTTGTACAACATTGTAGTAACTCATGAGTAAAATGATAGAGAGATGGACTGGAAGCTGCCTAGAAGCAGAACAGACTAGTCTACTCCTGCGGTTGCACATAATTCATTGTTTTGTAAAGTGGCGCAAAGGCTGCAGTTGGGCAGTGCTTGTTCGCTTCGACTGCTTGCTGCATTCCTCTAATTGAACTGGAGATAAGAGGGGTAGCCGTGTGGTGGCTCAGTCAGTGGAGGGGCTTCTTGGCTTGTGACCCACATGGCACCCATATGCAATCCATTTAATGGAGGCCGGAGTGGTTGTGGTTCGTACCACAGGGTGACAGGATGCAGGCAGAAGAGAGCTGTTCAACACCAAACCTGATTGGGCCTCGGGGTGCACAAGAAGGCATGTACCACCTGTTCCTTTCTTTGCGTGTGAGGGTTATGGTGTGACTGGGAAAGAATAAATAGGTTGTCGGTGGAGTATAAATGTGGTTTTAGTAGTAGAGAATCAAAATGTGGTCAAGAAGGTGCAGCCCTCCCCCCAGTACACGCATCTGCTTGCCATATAGGCGTAGACCTTTAATGGTCTTCCATATACTTGCAGCAAGATAGCCATAATCACAGTAGAGTTTATTTTTACGTACTGCGCTGGGATTGTCTGTCTCCTCATCAGCTGCCTTTTCAGACATCATGGGTTTTTCAAGTTGAATCTTCATGCTTACTGCATCTGTCACTTCTGGGATGCGCTCCAAGCACAAGGCCGGGAGCGGATGTAGCTGTGATGAAATGGAAGGCCCCGAGAGCTAATGGTGTGCTTTAGCCATGCGGGCTGGAAGAAGAGAAGGGAATTGCAATGTTTATTATATGCGTGATGAAATTGATCATAATAATCACTTCACGATTTGAGCCTGATAGTTTTAGCTGAAAGAAAAAAAGATTTGGCAATGAAGGCTGCAATCCTATCCACACTTTCCTGGGAGTAAGCCCCATTGACTGTAATGGGCCTGACTTCTGAGTAGACATGCCTAGGATTGGGCTCTAAGGCAGTTGGGGAAAGGGGTCTCCAGATTTTCTGCAGCCTGGCCACATTACTCCATCTAGCTCTTTTGCTGGGCCGGAGTGAGTCAACAGTAGAAAAAAATACATACATTTTCACCAAGAGGGCTGCTTTTTGCAGTCACCTCTTTTTTGCAGGAGGAGGAAGAGGTGTGGTGCTAGTGAATGGATTCCCCACAATTCCATTGTGGGGGCACATTTAATTTATAATGACACTGGGGTCAGCTGTCTGGTCCAACGTGTTGGTGGGACGATGTGGCATGCATGCCAGAGGTGGGAGACCCCTGGTCTGGGGCTTTGTTTATATGTGCTTTAAATTGACTTAGGGAATTATACCCACCAGCACTATTCTAGAACAGGGGTGTCAAACTCATTTCATACAGCGAGCTGGGTAGCATTCGTGGCGCTCGCTGAGGGTCGAAGTGATGTCATCAAATAGGAAGTGATGTCATTAAGTAGGTCATGACCAGAAATAAGCACTTTGGAACTCATTAGCTGCAAATGATAGAAGAGAAAATGCACAAATTTTGATCATGTTTTCAAGATATGGGAGAGCCCAATTATCATGCGGGCTGCCTATTCCGCAGTGACACCCCAGCACAGCTGAGCAGCTGATAATGCTGCTGGGAGACCCCAAGGGCTGGATGAAGAGCTTCCAAGGGCTCCATCTGGCCCCCGGACCTTACATTTTTTCAGTGAAGATTGAACTGGCTGCGAGGTCTCCGTACAGTTCATGTTCCTTGCCTTATTAGAGCTGCTGCTTTCAGAATGAGCCACGCTAAGCCAAGAGACAGTTTGAGCAGGGTGTAGCTGATATGAAGTGAAAGATAGCTGGGTAGGATACAGAGGTGAAGAAGGGGGAGAGAAGGAATAAAAAGCTTATGTGCCGGTTGACTGATAAGCCATGTGGAAGGCTTGCGCCAAAAGACGAACTCCGGTGCTGTGGCTTTGGTTCAGAAAGAACTAACCTGGAGTTGGACGCAATTAATACCTTTGTCAAAACGAAGGGAGACACAAGAGAATTCCACTCCCAGCCACCTGTGGAGGAGAGCGAAATGTATCTGAATCTGTATTCGGAGCAATGTTAATTCTGCCCTTTGCAAGTGCCCATCTGTTGTTAATGAACTGCAAAGCTGTCCGCATCAGAACATGCCCTGGGTCTTGAAGAGAGTCGGTGTCGGGGCTCTGTAGGAAGCATTCCGGTGTGTGTGGGCGGAGGGTGCATCTGGCCCGAATGCAGCAGGAGCATCTTTCCCCTGGCCCTGGATTGAAAGAGCCTCCATGATTCAGTTTGACAGTGAGCTGGGACTGTCTTAATCTCCTGTAATGTAATTAGTTTTCCCTTTCACTCGCTGCCCTCACCCCCAAATAATTCCCTGTAAAAAGCAATGGCAATGAAATTAAAATAATGCTAACACAAGCCCTAAACTGATTAAAACGGAGGGTAATCGGGTGTCTAAAGGAGGAAATCATGAGCCTTTGCATGGTATCTTTGGCTGTTTGTCAGGAAGACTTGTGCTCTTCCTGTGCATTCAGCTTATTTTCTATTCAAGAACCTTATGGCATTCAGGCATCGTTCATAAGTACCAAGAAGACACCTAGTTGATTAAATTAAAACGAAAGCCCTCAATCCTGCCTTTCTTTTTGAGAGCCTTAAAGGCAACTTGCAAACAAGTCTTATGAAAATATCAACAATATCTGAAAAACAAACAAGGCCAATGTTAACACGAACATGCATTTTATGACTTAGGACCTCATATGCTCAAATGCAGAGACAGCATTAAATTTGAAAGCTATGGAGAACAGGACAGATTTTGCCTAGAATCAAAAAGCAGAGAAAGAAGGAACCAGACCAGTTTGCCCTCAGGAGGAAGGTCCAGAGCCAGGACTCATCTATAGCCGTCATCCTAATCTCAAAGATGTAGGTACCCAGAGACAGGCATCCAGTGATTTATGATTGATGGACAGACTTGGACATTTGAGAGAAGGTGGTCCTTCAGGTTATCTGGTCTCGGATCACTTGGAGTTTTAGACCTAGAGAAGAGACCTGATTCCCAAATTGCTAAGCAGGAATAATGGGGCAGCTTCTCATAGTTGCACTGAAGGCAGAGTTTTAGCATATACTGCATCCACAAGTGTGATAAGAAAGCAATAGATGATGCTGGTGGTTTGTAGGTAAAAGCAGCTCTGAGTTGGGGAAAAGCCCTGCTCGTGTCAGTTTCCCTCTACAACCACAGAGACCCCAAGGCTGCAACGCTTGCCTGGGGGTAAATCCCATTGACCTCATTGACATATATAGGATTGAACTGTTAATTCACAGGCCCTGAAGCAGGCGTGTCTTTGGAGAGGGGTAGTAACTTTGGTGAACAGCAGAACTTGAGTTTGCTTGCAGAAAGAGAGGGCTTGGCGTCCCCCTCTAAAATGTGCCTCTCTACATACAGACAGTAAGTCTTGAGTGCATGCTGGCCAGGCTGCCTCGCAGACTGCCTGTAAAAAACTTATAGTCTTTTATGGCATATAATGGATAATCTGCCGCCATTCAGTGTTTCATTGGCTCCTGTGGCCCACATTGTCGTACAATACTTTGGGGTAAACCGAGTTGAAAGGAAGGGCAAAAGCAGAAGGTTCTCTTTGCTTTTTGGGCTAGTCGAGGGGTAAAGTTTTATTAAGGGGCGTAGGGAAGGGAGTCGGGCCCTGTGGTGTTTGTTTCTGCGCAGTCCACCTCCTTTCTTTGGGCAGGAAGGTGTTCCTCATGCGACAGCCTGGAGCAGACTTCACGGACGCCGTGCTTTTCCTCTTGTTGCGGTTTTTAACCGTGAAGCGTGGCTCATTTGTGGTTTTTCCTGCAAGCAGTCAGGACTGTGTGTTGTGAATGGCACCGATGCTTATTTTTCAACAATGCATTGTGATCTCGACTCGAAGGTCAGCGAATCAAAATTCATTCTTGTGATATCGCCAGTCAAAGAAATGACGGGTTAAGGCTCTCACGTGGCCATGTTTCCAATCTGTCAGGAATGTCAATTAGCTTCTAGTAACAGAAGACACTGCTGGGGAATTGTGCCTGTTGTCATTTGATTTCTTCCTGGAAATTTGGGCTCCGTTCCTTTCTTTCCCATGGCTCTTCTGTCGAGATACCCCTTTAGTTTCCTGCATAGCATCAAGATAAGCATGATGGCTGAATTGAACTATGGACTGTGACTCAGTTCAGCCATCACATGACACTATGATGTGCACCACCCATTAGGACCCGGGTTTGAGTTTCCACCGAATCAAGCCGAGCCTATTTTAGCCCGTGAGGTCTTTTATTTTTCGTTTGCTCAGCTGAAGCACCGCACTGTTGTGTAAATGAAAAGGAGCTTCTAGAGCAGGGGTGTCAAACTTATTTCAAAAAGCAGGCTGAGTAGCATTCGTGGTGCCTCCTGAGGGCGAGAAGTGATGTCATTAAGCAGGAAGTGATGTCATTAAGCAGGTCATAACCAGAAACAAGCCTTTTTTTTTTTTTTGCATGTAGGAACTCATTAGCTGCAAATGACAGAGGACAAAATATGCAAATCTTGATCCTATTTTTAAGATATGGGAGAGCCCAATTATCGTGCAGGCTGCACTTTACTATGTTGGCATCCTTCAGTCTCGGAAGACTATGGTGTCGCGCTCTGAATGGTGGTTCTGGAACAGAGTGTCCTCTCCAGTGCGCGAAGCCTGGGTAAAGTAGGTATGGAGGATAGGCTGTTATCCATGCAGCAAATCCCCCCTCTCCACATCGCTGAAATGGTCCAATGGAAAGGCAGAGGCCAATACGGTTGGTTCCAGCGGCGTCGCAGGAGTTGCCAGAATGTCACTGTGTTCAGCCATGAGCTGCCTCAGGGACTCTGGCTCCGGATTTTGCCTCGAGATTGACTCCTGAAGCCTTTTCCATAACTGGATGTAGCCACAAGGCAGTGGAGGTTTGGGATCAGAGTTTTCCTTCTCTCAGATGAGCTGCCTTCCCAGGCTGACGAGTCCCTTCTACCCGGTGGCTGTTTAGTCGCCTCTTACGACAAGTACAGCCAAACTGAGGGCCTATTCTTATCCCCAGCCCCCAGGGGAGACAGGCAGTAAATGCAGCTAATGGTTGTGCTGGGAGAGTCTGGGGGCTGGATAAAGAGCTCCCAAGGGCCTCATCCAGCCTGCAGGCCTTGTGTTTGACACCCCAGTTCTAGAGCCTAAGCATGTCAATTCAGACATCATAGCAAACCGTGGTTGGCACAAACTCACTTCAAACCACGGTTCCCAATTCTTACAGCACTGTTTTTATCAGTTCAGACATCACGCCAAACTCTAGTTCAGCTGTCTTAACTATGATCTTGTGTGATATTTGAATTGTGCCTGCAGTGAGGGTGACTCCTTATCTCCAAAGACGATCTGTATGGTTGTCTAAGGAAAGTGCTCTTCCTTCTTCCTGCTCTGTGGCCTCATCGCTGACTGTACGACAGGGAGCAGTGATGCTTCCCTGCGGTGTCACGTTTCTCAGAGTTATGGGCATATTTTTATTTATTGCCTGGAGTTTGGTAATCTGAACCAAAGAACCTGAACCGTCTTTTGTTTTTGTGAATGGGGTGGAACCCTTGGTGTGTTTGGGGAGATACTTGTAAGTTCTGGTAGAAAAATGTCTACACGGAGTGGGGAAAATCTTTAGCAGTTCTTACTCCCGAGTTCCTTCCTTTAGATGCCACTGAGGCACCAAGTTGTGGTGTTGTTTTTTTTTTGAAGTGTCTGTGTTTACAGAAGCTTCTGAAGGTATCAGTGCTCTTGTTTATCTAAAACCTGTACTTGTTGGGTTCTGTATCTGCCTGGGGAGCATCAGCTTTTGCTTGTCCAAACATGAAGTACAGGGCTTGGAAAAGTCACATGTAGGAATAGGGTTTAAACACCTTGAGTGAAGTGCCTTCAGTCTCCCTGCGGGGTGTGAGATGTTGTTCTGTCCTGGCCTTGTCTAGAACAATGCAGGAGATTTTGTGAGCCTGGGCAGTGTGCTTGGCAACTATTCACTTCCAACTTGGCAGGGGACCTGGATTAGAAGGCCCTGTCCCTGAAATGTCTGTCTGTTCATGTCGGAGATCCCCCTCCTCCATTTGCAGCAGGACCTCGGCGCTGCCATCTGAAATGCCATGTAGGGGAGCGTTTGTAATGAAAGCAGATGCACATCCCATGAGTCAGTTTTTCTTCCTCACTTGACATCCTGTAAATGTGCTTATTCTTACACGAATGTTCAACCGCGGAGGCAGGCAGATCCTTGAGGTTGACTCTTCTGCTCTTCGGTAGCTCAGAATAGTAACTGGTGGATGAAAAGGGATAAAGCTGGAAGATAAAGAACATCTGTACAGGAGAGGAAGTGGGGTTGATCTTGAAAGCATTTGTCAGAGCAGATGTTGGAGAGGCTGTAATTGGTACCACAAGTGGAGGGTTCCAAGTGAAATTAACAGATTGAAATATTTAGTTGTCAGTGTTTGGTTCTCTGTCACAGGTTGCGTGTTAGGGTTGCCGAAGGGCAAAATGCTCCTGTTGGCGATGGCAGGCTGGCTTCCAGCTGCAAGGCTGGAGAAAAAAAGCACCTTGCGGGCTGGGTTGCTTGGTTGCAGCTGGTCGGATCATCTGATTGTGAACCACCTTTACCACCCAATCTCTGACCCATGGATTCCGTTGCCATGGGTCAGCGCTGCATTTCACAGCCCCTGAATTTTGGAAGACCTTTGCTTCTTGAGTTGAGTCGATGCCCGATCTCGTCTGATCTCGGAAGCTAAGCAGGGTCAGGCCTGGTTAGTACTTGGATGGGAGACCGCCTGGGAATACCGGGTGCTGTAGGCTTACACCATAGTTTTTCGAGACTGAAGGTTGCCAACCATGTGAGTCGAGTCTTGAGAGGAGCTGGATTTTCTCTGAACTGTGGTAAGCACCTAAGAGCTGCCAGAGCATTTCAGACCAGGCTTCTATTCGTTTTGAACATCAGAAGGGTCAAGATTAGGGCCTGTCTAGTCCACCCTCTTGTATCTCACAGTGGCCCACCAAATGCATCAAGGAGCACACAAGACAACAAGATGCCTGCATCCAAGTGCCACTTCCTTGCACCTTTTGATTTAGGTAGAAGTCACTTGCAGACCCAGAAAATCCCAGATACTTAAAAAAATCATGCTTGTTAGTGGTGAAAATGGTTAATACCTGCATTTGTATCCAACATGTGCAAGTGTTCCGTCCTACTACTTTTGCATCAAGAGAATCTGGGGGCAGCCCAAACCTCAGGCCAAATAGCCCATATTGTCTGGATTGCCTTCTTTAGCAGAAGGAAACAATATTGATGGTTGGTTCTGAGCACAAAGGTTGGTGCATTTTTATTTTAGTACGTGTCTCCACATATGCAAGGAGGTTTAATATTTGTTTACTGAAATGCGTTGCAAGGGCTGCCTAACCCTCCTAACCTGCCTTGGCTGCCGATGAGTTGATTAAAGTGGAAATGAAATGCTATGCTTTTCGCTTATTAAGCCAGTCTGAAACTAACCTGGGCGTGCCAGGAGGGCAAGAGCCCCTGCCTGCTGTCTTCTGAAAGGTTCCTAATACATCTCCTGATGAGAGCAGATGAGAGTTTAATGCATTTGCGGAGCGTTAGAAAATGTTAGGATGACACGGTCATTAAAAATGAATTTGGAAGAGACTTGCAAGAGCAGAGAAAAGCTGGTTGAAAGAACGAAGTAGATCTATTTGCTTTATTAACCTTGTTGGTACTGATAAGACCAACAGTCTTATCCCCTGGGGGCTAGGGGATAAGAATAGGCCCTCAGTTTGGCTGTACTTGTCGTAAGAGGCAACTAAACAGCCACCGGGTAGATGGGACTCGTTAGCCTGGGAAGGCAGCTCATCTGAGAGAAGGAAAACTCTGATCCCAAACCTCCACTGCCTTGTGGCTACATCCAGTTATGGAAAAGGCTTCAGGAGTCAACCTCGAGGCAAAATCCGGAGCCGGAGTCCCTGAGGCAGCTCATGGCTGAACACAGTCACGTTCTGGCAACTCCTGTGACGCCGCTGGAACCAACCGTATTGGCCTCTGCCTTTCCATTGGACCATTTCAGCGACGTGGAGAGGGGGGATTTGCTGCATGGGTAACAGCCTATCCTCCATACCTACTTTACCCAGGCTTCGCGCACTGGAGAGGACACTCTGTTCCAGAACCACCATTCAGAGCGTGACACCATAGTCTTCCGAGACTGAAGGATGCCCACAACTGATAAGAAAACTAGGTCAGCAGAGAAGGCAAGAAATGCAGAAGGGTCTAAGTTATCGGCATACCTGTCTCCTGCTCAGAACTCTGCGGCTGATTTTTGTTTTTCTCAAGGAATCTTTGCTTCTGAATCTCAGCTGCCGAGACTTAAAGACAATGGGCTACTTCTAAAAATACATATAGACTTTGACCCCCCCTTGCTTTGGTTTCAGAAAGAAGTAGATGTTTGTTTCTGCTGAATAAATGTAAGATCTGGCTTGTTCACAAGCAGTCGCTGTAGTGTTGGCAGGGCTTGTGATTTCTGTTCTTCGGTGTCAGACAATAAAGGCAAGCAGTCTCGCAAGAGATTGGCCTACCTCTGCAGCCATTGTAAACCTGAGACCAAAGAGCAATGCGGAAATGTGGTGGCTTGTGTTTTCTAAGCACACCCATTGGAAAATAAGCACGTTGCTGAAGATGAAGACCAATCCTTATTGCTGTTTGTCGCTGGTGCCTTTAGGCGAACAAGATGATCTGTGTAAACCAGCCGCGCTGCCTTCTCTAGGTAGTCCTTTTAAAGCAGTTTAATCTTCAAGAATTCACAGTCAAGCCATGTGGTTGACCAGAACTAAAACAGACAACAAACAAACCCAGCCTCGGTTTAAGAATGCAGGAGCCCAGCAAGAAAATGGAATTCAGCTGGAAGCCTGTATTGGATGCCCTCTCAGTTTCTGGTCTGCAGACACTTATTGTTAATAGTCAGCGCCGGAGGCCTGGGCTGTGGAGGTGTCGGATGTCCTCCAAGTCGTCCAGTTTTGCCACACATCTGTCAAAGTTGAGTACTTTGCATAATGCTTTTTAGCATAAATCTGTGATCGCTGCATTCAAACAAGTCTCAGGAGTACTTCCTGGAGATAAGACTTCTGTCCCATGCAGATTCACTGGTTATTGCTGCTTTGAAAAGAAAGGTGGTTGCACCTTCACTCTGTAAGATTGACCATGGAGGAGTGGGCAACAATTCTTCTCTTGGCAGCTGATGGTGGGTGGGCGAGGTTCTCTGTGCATAAGAGCTCTTGTGCCAGTAGGTCTTGATGGCTGCTCTGTTTTGTCCTTAAACTTGTGCATGTAAAAGGAATTAAAATGTGAAGTGGGGCGATCTTTCTCGAACTCTAGACTCTGGGAACAAGGCAGAGCGTCCTTGTTAGAGGATCTCATATGCAGCAATATTCAGTGAGTGGTCTGCTGTTCGTTCTTGAAGAATAACTCTGTTGAATTATGGGAGGGAGATTTTTTGTCACTTTCTTGGCCGCATTCATTAAACAACCTGCCCTTGGGATTTAAATTATAGGATGATAGGAAGGTTTTCATTAAGATCATGGGAGGTCTAGATTTTGTGCCACTGAATACCCTGTTGTGTGACTTTAAGATGTTGACTTCCTCTGTTTTGCTGTCTACGTAATCAGTGAAAGATGGGATGCAGCAGGGCTTAGCTCGGTGGATTTCATACCTCCTGCCTACAGGGACCCACTTCCGCACCAGCTGATCCCTACAGAACCCCTGCGCGGCATGGAGGATTTGAGGACATGCTCTCTGGCACTTGCAGGTTGTGAAGAGCATGGTCCGGCCTTTTGAAACCACGCCTTGGCTCTGTGCGAATTGTGTCTGACCACTGCTTATTAAAAATGGGTTGTCCACCGTTGCTTTTCTGCCATTTCTGATCTTGTCATGAAGGAACACAGGGCTCCCCAGCACACAGCTTGGACACTTCTGGATGCAGCAACCCTCTCCCCTGGCCACACCTGAGGCCTGATGGATGCCCTTGTAGGTGCCTAGGAGAAACCTGAGAGCCTGGATACCCCAGACCTGGGACTCAAGAGCGGTTGTTCGGGCAGGCAGCCCTAGGAGAGCCCTGCCAGTACTCCCCCACCACACCCAAGACGGGCACCTAATAACACGAATTACTGTCCCAAGTGGGCCTAGAGTCTGTCTCATCTTGATAACTGGAAGAGGCATGCTGTGGGATATTTCAGCAGCAGCAGCAGAACCTCCAGCGTTCCCTTTTTGGGAAGAATGGTTTATTGTCTGAAGTGTTGCATCAGCGTCCTGCCCTGTGACAGGCTTCTTTTGGCGCGCCAAATGGAAAAGCAGTCCCTAAGGTGGTGCCAGGTGAGCGAGGTGCCCGCTGTGCACACCCGTACCTGCACAAGTGCCAGGTGCCTTTAGGCTTGGGCAGCTCACAGACCCTGCTGGAAAGAGGTTTTTTATTTATTCTCCTGTCAAGCTGGGATCTGAATTATCCAGAAAGTTTCTTGAGGTGAGTGTAGATTTCAAGCTGCCTGTTAGTGCTGAGGGCCAGGCCCTCTCACAAGCTCTCCTCTTGACGGCCTAGCAGGAGTTTTGGTCTTGTGGTGGCTTTTCCTGTGAGCGTTCCCTCGCAGGATGTGTTTCCTCTTGCATAAACCGGTTGAAATCCCTCCAAGCCGCAGAAATTAGTCCGCTTGCCTCTTTAGGCCTTACAAACAGGAAAAGGTTCAAATCCTCTTTTAAACACATTTTGGGGAGACTTGCATAGGAGTGAGCGTTGATGCAGGTCACCGAGTCTGAGGTACTCTAGCTTGGTTTAGATTAGGGGCCTCCAGACCAGCCTGCAGTGTGCGCTGGGAAAATCCTTCTGGGTGCTGTGGGCGCTAAACCTTCCCAGTCTGCACCGCAGCCTCCTTTGCGCCTGATCTTCATAAGCCTCGTGCCAGGCAGCCATTTCCATTGCCCCAGAAGGCTCTGCACCCAATTTCCTGGGGGAAGCAGCTGCCCCAGTGTGAGGCCATATGAAGATCGGGCACAAAGAAAGGCAACTGTGGCACAGAACAGTAAGGTTCGCCACCACCTCGCCCAGAGGGATTTTCCTGGCGCACCAGATCTGACCTGCAGTCTGGGGTTTGGAGGCCCTTGGTTCAGATAATCCTCCAGAGAAGGAGGATGCTGGAAGCTTTGGTGTGCACTCCTTCCCTCTCCTGCAGGAATTCCTTTCTCCATTTCCTGGTTGCACTGTCTGCAGCTTGCCGCGATTCCCAAATCGGATGCGCTCTGCTTAGCGCCTCCAAGCCACAGTTTGCTAACAGTGGCCGCTTCAAACAGTCTTTTGCAGGTTGGCAATAACCAGAGTTTGCCAAGTTAGGATGTCGGTGGCAAGTGCGGGCTTGATCGACCCGAGAATGGAGGGTACGTGTCCGCCTATGGCACATTCCAAGCCTCCAGATCATGGCTTGGAGAACTAGAACTTGGCGTCTGAGCCAGGTCTCCACCTGTGAAAGTTACAACTGCAGTTGTATTGGTGGAGGCAACTTTCAGCTAATGACAGCAGGAGGAGTTTTTCACACAGCCGCTTAAAGCAGCTCTTGCTTCATTCAGCTTTGTGATGCAGATGTGAAATCGGCATCAAGGAGAAGGACCAGTTGACGGAAGTGCTGTCAGAATGAAATCCTGGAGCTGAGCCTTGGGATAGAGGGGCATCCCTCTCCCCACCCCACGGCCGGCTCCTGTTGCTGAATCTCCTGTCCAGATCATTCTGCCAGGCAGCCTCTGTTGTTAAACCGTATAGACACCGCGCTGCAGGAAGGGCTGTGCATCGCTTCATTATCCTCATTCAGGAGGGCTAAGCCTGTCATGCTGGGAAGATGCAAACCTTCCTTTTCAGTGTTTTCTTGCTAATTTTGCGGTGCTTGCCCTGTGCTTAGCAAGTATAGCCCGTGGCGTTCCTGTGCTCGGGGTGAAAAAGTCATCATTTCACAGCTGAGGCAGGCCTGCCGCGGATCTTCTGCGCAATCGGAGAGCCATTTTGCCAGGTGCCTTGCGGTGCTGTCACCCCGCCTCCCCCCATTTTGCCAGGAGGTGTCTTGATGGCCCTTTTCTGTGCGCCTGGTGAGCTGAGATCCTTTGGGATTCGGCCATCATCCATTCTCACAACATGACCGAGCAAGGTCATGCAAGGAAAGCGCCCTACAGGTAGACCACAACTGCAATACAAGGACATCTGCAAGAGGGATCTGAAGGCCTTGGGAGTGGACCTCAACCAGTGGGAAAGCCTGGCCTGTGAGCGGCCCGCTTGGAGGCAGGCTGTGCAGCACGGCCTTTCCCAGTTTGAAGAGACACTTGGCCAACAGTCTGAGGCTAAGAGGCAACGAAGGAAGGCCCATAGCCAGGGAGACAGGCCAGGGACAGACTGCACTTGCTCCCAGTGTGGAAGGGATCGTCACTCCCGAATCGGCCTTTTCAGCCACACTAGACGCTGTGCCAGAACCACCATTCAGAGCGCGATACCAGAGTCTTTCGAGACTGAAGGTTGCCAACAAGGTGAGCTGAGCTGTGTGTGGCTTGGACGGTCACGAGTTGTGCGTTCCTGTTTGAGGACGGTGTTCGTGCTGCCTGAAGATGAGTGTTGTGAGTTTCTCCAAATTGCTTCCTCTTTGCACAGTTACTGTAATTAAAAATAGAGCCTGCTTGGTTCCTCTTACAGTTCAAAGTATATAGTGGATGCAGCAGAAACAGAGGCCTCCTGGAGGCTTTTCAGCTGGTTGGGAAACATGAGTGAGCTTGTGGATCCGCGAGACTGCAGGGTAATTCTGCAGGGTTAGGCCACTTTTGCTGAACAGGAAGTGTTTTCATATGTGTCAGATTCTCCCCCCCCCCAATATACTAATAAAAATCTCTCACTGGAACAAGTAATCATTCCAGCTTCCTTCTGTTTGTTCAGCCTTCTGCTCTTGATAATAGTGAGCAAGCTGGTGGCACTTAGGAGTCAACTAGCCCTCTCTTTTTTGAACCAGGCCTGGGGGAGGGTGTGTGTGTTTTGCAATATGAAAACTCCTAATTGGGTTAGGAAAGTGTCTTCAGGGCTTTTGCACAGACGAGTTTCAGTTTCTCACCGGACCCTGCTCTGCTGGATGCATTTGAGGTGTTCCATCATTCCTGCTTTTCTTAAGTAGGGCCTGCACCTCCTGTCTGCTCCCCACTCCTCCCGCACCTCTTTTGTTTTAAAAGGCCGTGATCCAAAGCCAAGAATCGCTTCCTTGGCTGTGGAAACGAGGCTTTAGCAAGTGTGTTTCGATGTGTGTACAGTTTCTGCTGAGGACGATACAGCTGATTAGGAAGGGAAGGTGTGTGTGTGTGCCTGCATAAAGAGAGCAGGATACGTGCTAGTAACTTGTGCTCGTTATCCCTACACAAAGTTATTGGAGAATCTGATCAAGCCGTGAGGACGTTGGGCAGCAAAATCCTTTTCTCCTTCAAATGCCTTTTGCACACGCACACACCCCCACCCTTTGGTTGGCAACCTTCAGTCTCGAAAGACTATGGTATAAGCCTACAGCACCCAGTATTCCCAGGTGGTCTCCCATCCAAGTACTAACCAGGCCTGACCCTGCTTAGCTTCCAAGATCAGATGAGATTAGGCATGAGCAGGGTATCAATATGAGGATTTGGCCTTGCTAGTTTTAGGATTGCATTTCAGGCTTGCTCTGAACTGACTAGTTTTTGGCAGACTCTCTGGAGAGAAATGCAGCCTCTTGATATTCTTACGAAGCTGCCATGAGAACTTGCTGGCCCAAGTACCTTCCCACCTTATTGTGATGATAGAACAAATGCATCAGTGAATCACCCTGGACCAGTGAGCTGGAAGGGTGTACTTGTCAAATGGGCGTGCCGCTGAGCGGGAACGGAGCCAGATGGGTGCAGTTCCTGTAGCGCTTTGCTGTTGCGACACCGCAGGACTTCCGACCCCGTTTCCACCGCCACCACCACCCTATTTCTTTTCCCCAACTTTCCCCTTACTGGTGTCATGGGGAGGAAGACCGTAGACTAGGATTCTTGCCAGGCCTGAATTGACCTAGAAACTCAGTGTTGCATTCCAAAATGTATGCTGGAGGTTGACAGATACCTTGAGGAGGAATAAGTGAGAAGGCTCGGCCTCTCACGTGCCTTGGGATATGTTTGTGAGATAATTCAGGTGAGTGCTTGTGCCTGCGCTGCAGAGACCTGCAATCTGAGATCATAGGGAAGGGATGGGTTGGACTTACCTGTGGCACATTGGCTCCATGTCAGTTCAACTGTCTTGACCCCTTAGGAATGCTGGGAAATCTAGTTTGGTCAGGGGTGCTGAGAACTCTGTATTAGAGGTCTCTTGCTCATCCCCCCCCCCCAAATAAACCCTCAGACTTTTTTCAGGGCCCCATGGGAAGACAGAATTACAGTGCTATTAAATCAGTTCAGTTGGTGGTCTAGACGTGCTTTCTGGCTCTCTGTCCTACAAGAAAGGATCTCTCCCATCAAATCCCAAAGCCACACAATATCTGAATAACTTGGCAGTTCTACTGACAACATTTGAGGGAGGAGATTCTACTGCTCCGTACAGATAGCAACATGGCACAGTCTTATGGGGTGGAAGTTGCCAGGAGCTGTGAACAGGGGAGCCTCCTCCCGAAGAGACGTGTGACTTAATAACAAGAACAGCCCCGCTGGATCAGGCCATAGGCCCATCTAATCCAGCTTCCTGTATCTCACAGCGGCCCACCAAATGCCCCAGGGAGCACACCAGATAACAAGAGACCTGCAAGGCTTCCTGGGAATTGTAGTTAAGAACATAAGAACAGCCCCACTGGATCAGGCCATAGGCCCATCCAGTCCAGCTTCCTGCGTCCCACAGCGGCCCCACCAAATGCCCCAGGGAGCACACCAGATGACAAGAGACCTGCAAGGCATTCTGGGAATTGTAGTTAAGAACATAAGAACAGCCCCCCTGGATCAGGCCATAGGCCCATCTAGTCCAGCTTCCTGTATCTCACAGCGGCCCACCAAATGCCCCAGGGAGCACACCAGATAACAAGAGACCTGCAAGGCTTCCTGGGAATTGTAGTTAAGAACATAAGAACAGCCCCACTGGATCAGGCCATAGGCCCATCCAGTCCAGCTTCCTGCGTCCCACAGCGGCCCCACCAAATGCCCCAGGGAGCACACCAGATAACAAGAGACCTACATCCTGGTGCCCTCCCTTGCATCTGACATAGCCCATTTCATGACTTACTACCACGCATGACTTTGCCAGCTTTACTGTCAATGGTGCTTTTGTACCAAGAACCCATCTGTGTAGCTGCTTGGGAAAATATAAAAAAATCCCACAAATGCAATTTAAAAACACAAGCCTTGCCGCTGGCTTGCTCGAGACTCCTGAAATAAGATAGCCTTTTTCCCTGGATCGCCGTCTTGAACTCTGCTCAGCGAACGTCAATATCAATTCGCAGCTGCTTGGCCTGCCAGAGAGCAGCTGGCAGGCTCCCTCCCATTCCCAAGTGGACAGATGTCTCCCCTGCCGAAGCCCCGTCTCGGTGATTTGCACCCTTGTTTTCAAGAAGAGGAGAGAGCCCGGCCGTGCTTTATTCTGTCCTGGATGGAGGTGGCAGGTTTTGGATGCTGTGAATGGAAGGGACCTGTAACGTGACACTGGGAAGATTTGCAGGATTTTGCTGGAAGCTGACAAAACTAGAAGCGGTCGTCTCATTGATGATGCACGAGGCGCTTGAGATTACCTTTTGTGTTTCAGCTCATTTCAAGCGCACGTGGCTTTTTAGTTTCACCTCCAGCCAAAGGCTTGCTTGTTTGATCCACATTTTTCTTTTCTTTTTTCTAACCGTAGCTGTGCAGGTCATTCACCTCTCAGATCACAGACTTCACCAGATAGGTTATCTGAATTGTATACATGCACTCAGTGAAATGGGGGGGGGGGGGAAGAGAGAGAAAGGGTATCTGTCACTTGATCAAACCTCTTTAATCCTTGTTTACAAGCAGATTTGTGTGTGGTGATGATGCAAATCTAAGTGGCTTGCAAGAGCTTCCATGTGGATTTCACAAATGCACCTTTGCAGCCATTGTTTTTTGTTCAGGGTCTCATGCTGGAGGCTGTGCCTTTTTTTTTGTTGCTCTTGCTAGGGGGGTCTTGAAATTCTGGCAGGTAATAAGAGGCAGAATCTTCCGATAGTTAAAGTCCGTTCTGATGCTTTTCAGAGTTGAATTCTGATGTTTCATCTTCTGATCTTTGCCAGTTGTGTCGCTGGATTGGGCCTCATTTGCTGTGTACAAGTCTCAATAACGGGCCTTTCTTTCCTTTGGTGGTTAGGGCATGGCGATGATGTATTTAGCGCCCCAGGCTTCTCTCAGTTTGGGGAAAATTTCTATTCTAAAACATACTTGAATCGTTTTTTAAAAACAGGCTGCAAGCCAAAACCTACTTCAGGGTAGTCCTGTCAAGCCTTGGACATGGGGGTCTCTTTTGTTTAAAAAGATGTCTTCTTGATCAGCCCACTTGGCTGCTTCTTTAAGTTGTCACCAGCTCTTCCTGATTCAGTCTGCAGCTTCTGCCCCTCCCATCGATGGGAAGAGCCTGGGACCATGACATCAATTCCTGGGGGCCAGAAGACTCTGTGGTACACGGCTCCCTTAGCCTGGATTTTAATTGTGAGCCACTTTGGGAGCCAAGCTTGGGGAATAAATATAATAAACCCCAGGTGCTGATTACGGCAAGCAATTCAGTAAAATGCAATAAACTCATAAGACAAGTGCCACGTTGTTTTTAAACAAAAGAAGTTGAATTGCGACTTCAGAGGAAGAAGTTAGGGCCTCGGTGTGTTGCCAGCGCTGCTCCTGCTGCGAAGGTCCCGTAACTAGGCCTTGGAATGGAAACCTGCCGCCTCTCTCAGACTTCCTCTTGGCAGTCTAGCAGAGCAGGAGTTTCCTTGGTTGTGTTAGTGGAGGGACGTGAGCCACAGTTGACGCAGGCCGACATTCTGAGTTCTCCTGTGCTCTTCTCCTCCAGAAACAATGAGACGAGTGGTACGGCAGAGCAAGTTTCGGCACGTGTTTGGACAAGCGGTGAAAAATGACCAGTGTTATGACGACATCCGAGTTTCTCGTGTGACCTGGGATAGCTCTTTTTGTGCCGTCAATCCCAAGTTTGTTGCAATCATAATAGAGGCCAGCGGGGGTGGCGCCTTCCTGGTTCTGCCTTTACACAAGGTAAGTGCTTTTTTTCAGTGTGGTTGGTCAGCAGCCCTGTGGCTTTCCTAACTGCCCAGCTGTGCCAAGGCTCCCCCCTCCAGCGTTATTACAACAGAGCAGACGTGCCAGTTTTCAAGCAGCCCTGGGACTCTCTGAGTTGGCCGGTTCATCTCCACCCTGGCAGGCTTCCTTCCCTCAGTGTGGGTGCTCTTCGGTCATGACACTTTGGGTTGAAGCCCATGCAGTCTTTGCCAGAAATCTCTTTGCTTCAGTCAGATGTGGCCCATATCAGTGGCTCTGTGTATAGACATGCAAAGCAGTTGCAGTTGAAAGGGGCTGCCAGAGGCAATTGAATACATCAGATCTTCTGGAATCGCTCTGATACAGGAGGCTGCCATGAAGCCTTCTCTGGTCCTTTGCACTGAACCAGGCTGGGGAAGCTGCCTCAAGAGTGCTGGACCTACAGACCAGCACTTCCAGAGGGTGTGCAAATTCAGAATGCCGGATGCAGGGGAGGGCACCAGGATGCAGGTTGTGTCTTGTCTTGTGAAGACAAGTTTTACCCCTGGGCGCTGGGGATAAGAATAGGCCCTCAGTTTGGCTGTACTTGTCGTAAGAGGCCACTAAACAGCCACCGGGTAGATGGGACTCGTCATCCTGGGAAGGCAGCTCATCTGAGAGAAGGAAAACTCTGATCCCAAACCTCCACTGCCTTGTGGCTCCATCCAGTTATGGAAAAGGCTTCAGGAGTCAACCTCGAGGCAAAATCCGGAGCCGGAGTCCCTGAGGCAGTTCATGGCTGAACACAGTCACGTTCTGGCAACTCCTGCGACGCCGCTGGAACCAACCGTATTGGCTTCTGCCTTTCCATTGGACCATTTCAGCAATGTGGAGAGGGGGGATTTGCTGCGTGGGTAACAGCCTATCCTCCATACCTACTTTACCCAGGCTTCGCGCACTGGAGAGGACACTCTGTTCCAGAACCACCATTCAGAGCGTGACACCATAGTCTTCCGAGACTGAAGGATGCCAACAAGATGTGAGGCATTTAGTGGGTCACTGTGAGATCCAGGAAGCTGGACCAGATGGGCCTTTAGCCTGATCCGGCAGGGATAGTCTTATGTTCTTATGAAGCGGCTCCTCTAAGGAGCATGTTTTGACCGTATTCCTGCAGCTGTGGGCCCGAAAGAAGCCGACACGCTACACCTGGGCAGTGTTATCCACATGCTTGCTTTGATTGTAGCCTTGAAGATGCTCTGGCAAATGAATGCCTGTCTCCCATTTTTTTTTTTTTAAAAGAGACTGGCTGCTGCTCCTCTGCCTGTATGTGTGTGTTTTGTGTTTTTCTTGCCCCCACCTCTTCCTCTGCCTCTGCTGCTGCTGCAATTCACTGATATATCTAACAGCAGCCGTCACTGCAGGGCTCTGACAGTGGTTTTTACCATATATGGCCATTGCAGCTCCTTGAGTTGGGAGCCGTCCTGAATAATTTCCACGCTTCTCTTTGATTGGCCACTTTGAGCTCGGAGAACGGTGGGATAGAGAGAGAGAGAGCACATGAGAGCAGCCTGCTCTGAGTCAAGTGGAAAGGATGGTTAACTCTTGGCTTCCCGGGTTTTTATTCTGCATGCGCCAGCCAAATTACCCGGCAGTCTTGATACCCCATGCGTGCGAGTGAGAGAGTGTAAACGAGTGGGAGGTTTAAAATAATTCCCGCATTGTTATCCGGGGAAGCGTCCCACGTGAAACCGTTGGCGGCGGCTCTGGCCGTAACATGCTACGTACGGATTTGAAAACACTGGAAAAACCAGTGCTGTTGGAGCATCTCAGCTTGATTCTTGGCTCCGTGTCCTTTACAGGAAGGGAGGGGCGGTGCTGAATGCCTGGGATGGCAGCAAAAAGCAAGCAGCGTTCGTGCTTCAGAGCTCACATCACTAAGCATTTTCCCTTTTTCTTATTGCGCTGGGAATTTTTGAGAGCACCCCTACCGCTCCTTTTTTTAAAAAGCCTTTTTTTACTTTAGGAAGGAAAGATAATCTGGGGGAAATAAATACTCCAAGATTGCCAGAGTGCTGAGAGAGAGAGACTGAGCCTAAAAGTCAAAAATCGTAACAGAGCAATATGTTTGTAGAGTCTTGAAGCCCCTGACAATATTTGAGCCCCCGTAAAAAAGGGAAACCACGACCGACTACAGGTGAACAAGGTGGTCTCCCATTTGCCCCTCAGCAGAGTCCCCTCAACTGCATCACCCCTCAGCAGATTGCCCCCCCCCGGTGGGTTGCCACTGAATCTGCAGAGATTCAAGTGGGGTTTCTTCAGAGCAGAGGTTCTTCATGTAGGTGAACCTCAGTGTTCAGTGTAAGGTGGTGGCCTGATGAAGGTGCTGATGGGACGTCCTTCAGAATGCCCAACGGCTTGAACTAGAAGCATAAATCACTTTTTCTTTTAAGGCAGCTGGTGTAAATAACATTGGAAAGTGGTTTGTGTTGTCCTCTCAGCCAAGCAGCCTTCTGTGGAACCAGCCAATTTCTTAGAGAGAGAGAGAGAGAGCACAAATCATTTTGATGGAACTGTACTGAAAACCTCTCTCATTTGTAATTAAGAGTTCACACAAACAGTAGATGGGGGGCAGTCAGCCTGTCTTTGGACTGCTCTGCTTCTGACTGCAGGTGGGAGATTTCATGGTTGGATATTTCTGTAGGAGGAAGATCCCCTGTATGTCCGAAACTGGCCTGTTGGGGGAAGGTGAGGCCATAACTCTTCTCCCTGACATCTGATTTTTCTGGGGATGCTTTTCTCCTTCTGTGGAGGAGCGTTCAGTGACATAAGGCCTCACCTGCAGTCTGGAGTGATGCAGCTGAGAAACAGATTTGCCTCTTGTGAGAGCCAGGCCTTCATGTTGTCCCGCTGGGCAAAATGCATCCTTGGAGTACTTTTCTGATATGCCTTCCAGAACTGGGGCTGATGGTTAAAACGCTTGCCCCATTTTTCCCTCCTCAATGTGATCTTCCTTTTTTCTTTTTGAATGCTTTATTTATCAGGAAAAAAAGCTTTACATAGATATAATAATGTTAAAGATTACATATTTGCAGAAAGAAAAAAGAGGGGAAACGCATACATACGTGATCAAAACATTAAATCAAGTGTATCAGCACACTTCGTGTGGCTTATGATGTTTTATCAAGGAATGGCCTTCGGATATTCTCAATATCTCCATATGCAACTGACACTGATATTCCATTCACTCAAATACAGATAAACACAAAATATCATCCATCCATTGGGTTTACGTCGGTGGACATCTTTCCTTCCAGTTAAATAATATGTCTTTTTGCCATCGTGAGGGCACAGAGAGTCGATTTACGTTGACCAGGTGTTAATCTCTCGATAACATAAATAATTTAGGATGACATACACGTCAGTAAATATAAAAAGCTAAGCAGGGTCAGGCCTGGTTAGTACTTGGATGGGAGACTGCCTGGGAATACCGGGTGCTGTAGGCTTCTACCATAGTCTTTCGAGACTGAAGGTTGTCAACCATCTCCCTATACTGAACACTATCTCCCGATCTCGTCTGATCTCGGAAGCTAAGCAGGGTCAGGCCTGGTTAGTACTTGGATGGGAGACGGCCTGGGAATACTGGGTGCTGTAGGCTTCTACCATAGTCTTTTGAGTCTGAAGGTTGCCAACCATCTCCCTATACTGAACACTATCTCCCGATCTTGTCTGATCTCGGAAGCTAAGCAGGGTCAGGCCTGGTTAGTACTTGGATGGGAGACTGCCTGGGAATACTGGGTGCTATAGGCTTCTACCATAGTCTTTTGAGTCTGAAGGTTGCCAACCATCTCCCTATACTAAACACTATCTCCCGATCTTGTCTGATCGCGGAAGCTAAGCAGGGTCAGGCCTGGTTAGTACTTGGATGGGAGACCACCTGGGAATACCGGGTGCTGTAGGCTTAGACCATAGTCTTTTGAGACTGAAGGTTGTCAACCATCTCCCTATACTGAACACTATCTCCCGATCTCGTCTGATCTCGGAAGCTAAGCAGGGTCAGGCCTGGTTAGTACTTGGATGGGAGACCGCCTGGGAATACTGGGTGCTGTAGGCTTCTACCATAGGCTTTGGAGACTGAAGGTTGCCAACCAACCAAATATCAGAGGTTGCCATAGTACTGTGCAAGCTACGCTTGGGAAGTCCAGTTGCATCCGTGTTAGGAATCTCCTTGATGTTGTGGAGCCCCATAAAAATTTCCCAAGCAAAGTATAAAACCAGTTAATGTAGCTTGCTTTTCCTCTTTCTGTACTTGTAGGTGGAGTCACCCCTGGTCAGGCTAATGAGAAACGGAGTCTTTTCCTCCCCTTGCCTTTAAAAAGTCCTTCAGTAAATGCAGCTTCCCCACCCTTTGTCTGGCACCTGGGGCCATTGCAGGTTCAATGATTAACTGGCATGTTCTTGCCAAGGAAGTTGAAGCCGTTTGGCTCCTAGGGCCAGGCTACGCCTTGTGGTTGATAAGGGGCTGTGGCGGGCCTGGCTGATTTTCACTCTAAATTGAGTCTGCGTTGGGATGGATGGTGGGTGGGCCTAAGGGTAAGAGCCCCCTCCTCCCATGCCTCTGTCTTGATTAGGATCCCCCTCCCCCATTATTTAGGAAAGAGTCACTAGTTGGGTTATTTGTCTACAAGAAATGGTGAGGTGGTTCCCTTCTCTTGCGCTGCTCCGTCATGCCCACAGGCTGTTCTGTAAGGTCAGGTTGTTACTTCTGTGGAATTTCCAATCACTTTTCTCACCATTGCTTTTGCCTCCCTGCACGTTTGCCTCTTTCAAAATAAAGAAAGGGTTGCTTTAATTCAGGCTGCATTTGTTGTCCTTTTCGAGGGAGCGTGAGGCAGGCTTTGCTGTTGGTGGCTTTGGCCGAATGCTTCCCTTCCAGAGTAAAGCCTAACTTGGTTTCTTGCCGATCGGTGCTGCCTCTTCTCACAGGGTCCCGCCGGCATTTCCGCAGGAAGTATGTCCGGGCTCGTGGATACGGCAGAGCACGACGTCGTACCAGAAGTTGCTCTTTCCCCATCCTTCAGATATTTCTTCTGGACAATCTGTGGGGAAGTATGGCATGTGCAGCAGCAAGAAAAGGCACCGCGTCATGTGGGGCACTGTCTCTGCAACTGTGTTTTCGGTCATGTGACAGTTCAGCCCCCTTCTCTCAGTCTTTCCTGCTCCCACCTCCTTTGGGGCCATTGCTTTTGAACCCATTTAACATGCGTGCATACCAGGTCGTTGGAGAGTTGTCCTTTGATGCTCTTTTCATGGCTCAGGTGGAATGCAAACAGAAATGCGCTACGGGCTTCGCTGCTGCGGAGGGGCCGTCCGAGCTTCCGCTGTAAACCTCGCCTATAAAAATATTGGTTTGGGTTTGAAACTTGGTGTATAAGTTTAGAGCTTGGGAGGAAAAAGCCTTCCTCGTTTTGGGGGGATTTGAAGTGTTTGCTTTGCTGAGAAGGCTCCAGAATTAGAAACTGCCAGTTTGCTCAGTCCTCGCAGAAACTTTGCTGGCCAGACTTCAGAAAAGAGTGGCCTGCATTGAGAGTGGGGTGGAGGCAACCGACAGAGATGTTCCTCTGTAATATTAAGGCCTGTAGGGGAGAGGGGTGAGGGATGACATCTGCCAGCCTGCAGCTCCTCTGGCATGGGCTGAAGCCCTGTCTCAAGGTCTAAGCCTTGAGCCAGTCCACAGGCAAAACCGCCACCCCAAAGTTGTCACCAGAGCATCGCATTCCTTCTTGCCCCTGGCCCTTCCCTCTTACCGTCACATCCAAGAATTGGATGTGAAGGTGAGCCTTGCAAATCCTGCCCTTGCACCAGCTCAACAGTCAGCTTTGAGATGCAAAGTGAGTTTTGCCAAACCCATTAGCATCTGATACTTGTGCAGCTCCTTTCCCCCCTGTATTTTTGCTTGCAGTGCAAAAATACTCTTCTCCCCGCACCCCAGTTGCTGCCACTCAAGTGAGTGTAGTAACAGCTACTCAGGCAGTTTTAGAAAAAACAATGATCATCGTTTGGCTGTGATCGCAGGCCCTTAGTCGGCACACAGCCAGGTTTGTTTTGTCCGATTTCCCACAATATTATTTTTTAAAATGTTCTGTTTTAGGGTTTAGAAAAAACCCAACCCAAGCGCTCCCTTCCTCTTGCTCCAGCAACGCGTCAAAACGAGGTGTCCTTGCCTGGCAGCTTGTTCTTTTCCCCCTCCTCTGCAGACCCCTGTTCATGAGCTGAAACAGCAGCAGCTGTGCCAAGTGCCCGCTTTTGCTCTGGCAAGCCGTTGGCCGTCTGTTTCGCTCTGTCTGCATCACGATTGTCACAGCTAATTTTGCGGTGGGTTTTTGTGCATTGCCACAGATTTTCCAGGGCAGACCTTCCATGGAAACTGCTGCAGTTACAGAGCCCTTTGTGCTCCTACCTGGTACTTATCTCTGCTCATGGCGCAAAGCACATGGCACAAAGCAGTGAAGTCATCGGCTGCTTTTCTGGCCTCCCTTTTGGGGTGAGATATGAACCTAGTTGTTGCTGTGAGCCAGGCAGACCTGATGATGCATCTCCAGCTGTCCAAAGAGCCCTGGAGTGTAAGGTTAGGTTGCTCAGGAACCGATAACCGGCGTGACTTGAAGCGCTCGCTCGTCGCTTCAGACCAGGCGTCTCCAAGAATTCCTCCTGTGCATCACCAGCCTTGTTGAAATGAATGGGAGTTTATGTGGGCAGTCTGGATTGTTCCTTTATTCCCACAGAGCTTGCGCCAGAGGAGTACCTGTTGAATTCTGGCCTGTGGCTGATCAGTCAGAGTAAGTTGGTTTCACGGGGGAAACGTGGCAAGCCTTTGCCCTCTTCGGTTTTAGTTCTGGACCCTTCAAAGTAGGGACCCCACCTCTCCAGCGTGGTGTGCCGCCTTCAGCAGTGGAGCCCTGCTAATTGGAAATCGGGGCCCCAGGTTGCCGGTCTGCACAGCGCACAAGTGCAACTGTTGCCTAATTATAGCCAAACCATTCTTGCATGCAAAATACCTGCCAGGGGCCTGTTCTCTTGTGCTTGAGAAGTGCCCTGTGCGTCCTGGCATTGTATAGCTAATAGAGGCATGGCCGTGCCATGGGGAGGAAGATATCTTTGACTCTCCCCCCACACACACACATCTCACCATAACATGTTCTTTTCACAATCTTTTCCCCCCCTTACATGCCCCAGGAACCGATATAAAGACAAGTATTTTATTGTGCAAGCAAGTCAGCCCAACTATCCATAATAAAGTCTAGCCTGACATATATCTACACCTCCCTTCAGGCTTCCAGGGTCATCTGGTGCTGCCCCTCTTGGCTCCAGCCGCTCGGCATTCCAAACTCTTTGCTTTGTTGGATCTTGGCTTCTACTGTCTGTGGTGTTTCTGCCCATGGTTTCTGATTTCGGAGGGCAGAGGCCGGCCTCCTCTCTCCCGTGCCACCTCCGTGCTGTAAAGGCTTCAGAAGTGTTTTGGTGATGTCCAGCTTGCTGTGCTATCTTCCCCCTTTGGGGAATGGCCGTGTCTCCTTATCTTAAGGAAGAGTGAGTCATGGGGAGCCTGGCTGGCTTGCTGGATGACTAATGGCCATTTGTCATGGTCTGAATCAGAAGCGCGCTCTTCATTGAAGCCCAGCGCCGGGGGTATGAACCATCTGCCGTGGGTAGATGTGGGTGCCCTATGGATGCAGCCGTTTTTGTTAAATGATAAGCAGCAGCCTGGGGTTCTGAACTGTGGGGCTGGGGGGGGGGGATTGGATGTCAGGCCCTAGAGAAGAAACAGTGCTTGTCTGGAAGTGAGCTTCATTTGCATCTCAAACCCTTTAAGATCTGGCTTCCTTCCTCTTTGGCGTAAGCTGGTGGAATGCGCAGGTCGATGTCTGAAAATAAGGGAAGCGTCAGCAAATGCTGCGCTGAGTCCTCTTAGAATTATTGCCTTGTTGCAATCTCATTATTTACATTGGGGGTCGTTCATTGTCTCTAAACGTTAATGACTTTTTACTAAGGAGCTGGATTGTGGCTTCCACCGAGTCCAGCGAAAGCCCCACATCGACACTTTCTCCGCACTACACTTTCGACATCCCGTGTTGCGGTCCTGTGCGGTGCATCGTTTGTCTGCTTTGAGACACTTAATAAATACTATTTAGTGTGGTGAGCAGAGTCTGCTCGCTGTGTGTTTGCAGCTCGTACTCCTGGTCACCTGATGCTTTGTACTGACCACAGTTAGCAGCAAAGACCGGACTGAGCGAATCTTTCCTCTCTTCCCTCCCTATGCCTTCCACTGTCTGTCTGACCGCATGGTGTCGTCCTGCTCTTTTCCTTGAAGGAATGCCACAGCTCAGGGCAATTGTTCAACCTTGCATTGGTGAATCCCTCACTGTCAATGTAAAGCACTGTGAATTTCATCCCCTCCCCTCTTTCCTGGTTAGCAACAATGAAGGCTCATTGTGACATCTGAATTGGGAAATAGAGATTTTTTTTGGGGGGGGGGATATAGATTTTTATTTAAAAAGTTTCATACTACAATACAATACAAAACTACATCTGAATTGGTCACCATCATTTGCTCTCAGGCCAATTAAAAGCAGGATTAGAGCCCTGTTTTAAATTGCTGATTGAAGATCAAACTGTGATTCAGACATCACCATAAACTGTGGCTATCCCTAACCGCAGAAGGGAGAGTGGAGCTTGCACAGAACATGTGAACCTGCTGCCTTCTCCTAAGTCAGATCACTGGTTGGCCACACTGAGCACTGTCTGCTGTGCCTGGCAGTGTCTCTCCAGGACTTCAGACAGAGAAGGGCCTTTCCCAGCCCTGTCTGGAAAGGCACGCAGAAAGGCCCTGGGTTCAAAGCGTGTGCGCTTCAGCTTTGGCGATGGCAGCAGAGCCTCAGCCCAAGAGTTGGTCCCCATGGCCCTGAGAGCAGCCTAATCTATGGTCACGGCATAGATCCAGTGTGCTTGCCAAATGGCTTTGTGGCATGCTTGGGGTCCACTTGCTTTCATTTCAGGTGAAGTTTCACAGGCTGTCACCCTTGGCTTCATTAATGGCGCGCAGTTCGGCGGCTAATTTCCGTTCTTCATACCCGTCGCTTGCCTCTCTTTTCACCCTGGTGAGCTTGTAGTGGGTTCGCTCTGAAGTCAGTGACTAAAAAGCAGTGCTGAGCGGGAGCCGGTGCCAGTCCATGACTGGCAGTGCCAATCAAGCAGGAAAGACTCCATTTGGATTCCAGAGTTGTTTACCCGGCTTGCAGCAAGTAGTCATTATATGTAAATGGACAACCTCTGTTGGGCAGATCCCAAACAGAGAGGCAATTAGCGCAAGGGGCCGCCTGCTTCTGTTTGACTTTCCTCCGAAGACTACATGGGGGCAGTGATACCAAGAGAGAGAGAGATAATTGCAGGTCTGTGTGTTGGCAAATGAATTGCCATTTTAGATAACGAAAAACACGCATTCCAGTTCTTTTGCACAATCTGCTGAACTCGGCTGAACACTCAGCTGTTTGTTGGCAAACTTGATATTCGGCCTTTATCTTGATCATACACTTGGGATCCATTTGCAAGTATAATATGTATGTTCCAGCTAATTTTTTCCTCCCAGTAAAAAAAAACTTGACTGGCACAGTGAGACATAGTTCAGGCTTCTCAATGTTGGTTCTCTGAAGGTAGCTAGTCTATTTGGTCTCATCTCTTAGGATATTTCTTTAAGAGCTACTTTTAGAAATAACCAGGTTTGCTCATTTTAGAAAGTGTCATTTTCCTGGTGTTGATAAAAAGCACACTTTTTCCTTCTCGGTGGCTCCCAGCTCTGAAGAAAGGATCAGTTGCGATGAAGTTTACATGGAGTTTTAGTAGGAAGGACATGCTTGTTACTCTTGCATCTCTTACCCCTTTAGGACTTGCATAAGAACATAAGAACAGCCCCACTGGATCAGGCCATAGGCCCATCTAGTCCAGCTTCCTGTATCTCACAGCGGCCCACCAAATGCCCCAGGGAGCACCCCAGATAACAAGAGACCTCATCCTGGTGCCCTCCCTTGCATCTGGCATTCTGACATAACCCATTTCTAAAATCAGGAGGTTGCGCATACACATCATGGCTTATACCCCGTAATGGACTTTTTCCCCTTGTTTCTGATTTTGAGAAGCAGGCCTAAGGCGAGTCGTCTGTGAGCTCCACTGTTTCTCAAAAGTCATGCATAGTGAACTTTGCATTGGAGATGTTCAGCACCTAGGAATTAGTGGTGTAGTAACAGACCATGATCCAGGGTTCAGGCAGTGTAAGGGGCAAAGATGATCAGCTTCAGAGACCATGCTGCAGCCATCGGTGTTGAAAGAGGGCAGGCTAGAGGGGTGTTCCTAAAGGATGGTTCGTGGAAGGATCATCAGCTGAGCCTCTTTTAAACAGGCTGAGTGGGCTGGAAATCAAGGATTTTGTTTTGTGGGGTCGTGAGATGAATGAAAGGCATCACATCTCCAATACATAAGTTGGGAGGGGTTGCGGAAGAGTAACCAGTGGTAGGTGTCGTGTTGATGAGGGTTGATGGCCAGTAAGCAGCTCGATGAACTGGCCAGCCCCTTACATGAATACAAATATATGTTTTAACTGATTTCTGACCTGCTTTTACTGAAGATTCTCCAAGGGGTTCGCAAAAAATATAAACATAATAATAGTAATAATAATGGAGTAAAACCAAAGAAAAGCCCCACAGAAAGGACCCTTCCTCCGGTCACTCTGCTTAATCTGTGATAGCATCCAGAGAAGGACTCTCAACATAAGAACAGCCCCACTGGATCAGGCCAGAGGCCCATCTAGTCCAGCTTCCTGTATCTCACAGCGGCCCACCAAATGCCCCAGGGAGCACACCAGATAACAAGAGACCTGCAAGGTCTCCTGGGAATTGTAGTTAAGAACATAAGAACATCAGACCAGAGGCCCATCTAGTCCAGCTTCCTGTATCTCACAGCGGCCCACCAAATGCCCCAGGGAGCACACCAGATAACAAGAGACCTGCATCCTGGTGCCCTCCCTTGCATCTGGCATTCGGACATAGCCCATTTCTAAAATCAGGAGGTGGCACATACGCATCATGGCTTGTACCCCGTAATGGATTTTTCCTCCAGAAACTTGTCCAATCCCCTTTTAAAGGCGTCCAGGCCAGACGCCATCACCACATCCTGTGGCAAGGAGTTCCACAGACCAACCACACATGTGGGCAGGAGGAGGAAGTCCTTCAAGTTGGTGCCTAGCCTGTAAGGTCCTTCCATGTAAACTTAGCACTTTTTGTGCCGAAAGATGGTAGACTTGACTTTTTTTGCATTTGGTGTTCTGTATATTTTGTGTATTAAGGGGGGGTGCAGAATTCTCATCTGTGGTTGTGCCTTTGGTCCCGTGTCTTACAGAGCTCTCTCCTCCCCCTCTTCAGACAGGTCGAATCGACAAGTCCTACCCCACAGTATGTGGCCACACAGGACCCGTGCTCGACATCGACTGGTGTCCTCACAACGACCACGTCATCGCCAGTGGCTCAGAAGACTGCACCGTCATGGTAAGTGGCTATGAAAAGCATTCTGAAAATATGGATTTCTCCTTTTACCTTCTAGAAGCAGCTCTGCGGACGTGCGCTGGGCAAACCTCGTTGTGCTGGTGTTGACTGATAGCCACAAATCCTTGTTTCAGTTTCAAAAACCCGAACAGAACTTGGTGCCAGTAGATGGCAGAAATACAGCTCCATACTCACTGCAGGTCTGGCAGGCAGGAGTAGCTAGTTGATTTCCTGCCTCTTTAAATGGAATTGAACAGCCACGCTGACGAGATAAGTACGTTTGATTTTGGAAAGGGTGTCTCTCCTGCTTTCTGCATTGCTTTAGCTCTCAGTGACACGCTCCAGGGCAAAAAGGTCCCTTTTGCATCGCTGGTAAACCCAAGTGCACAAACCGTAGTGACTCAGGTTTGCCTGGGTCTCCCAAGGCTCCTGTCCCCTGTGTTGAAAGACCTCAGTTTAATGCTGCGCTATCGAAGTGTGTGTGATTACCAACCTCGAAATGGCTTTGGAGTGCAGTCAGCATGTGCCACCGAATCTGTGCTAGTTAATCAGTGGCAGATGCTTGCAGTGGCTGTTGCATCTTGCCTGTGACTAGGAAGCCAGGAAGGAGGAAGTTGCCCCTAAATTGCTTTTAACAAGGTAGGGGTGTGTGTGCCTGTGCAGGGTCAAAGTTTTGTGTTTGTCAGGTCAGAAGACTCCTTTTCTTCGTGCTGCAGCTGCTTGTTCATCATGACCCTTGGATTTCTCTTCCGCTCCAGGGGATCTCCTCTCATTGCCATCCCCTGTGATCTCACAGTCTTGGGACACTTTTGTAATGTTAACACAATGTACAGTATTCTTTTAAAAAAAGAAACAAATTTTTGGTTTTCAGAGCCTGCCACTGAACTGGATTTGTGGGCTACAGGATGCGGAATGTTCCATATGGCGCTGTAATTCAGAAGGCACGTGAAATGGAATGAATGCTCTCTGAAGCCTGAACAGTGGGCGGTTTGGCAGAGCTCAACTCTGGAGCTTCTTGACAGAGGGACGGGTTTGCCTCTAATCCAAGCTGCATGGGAGACCATGTGTGGTGCTGGAGGAGGTGACGTTTGAGCAAAGGCCAGTAGAGCTGTAGTGGCAACCAATATTGGATTGAGTGTAAGGACAGGCAACATCTGAGGGAGGGATTGGGACCTGGCAGCCAAGTGGCTGAATCGGTCCTCTGGATGCAAATGCGCATGGAGGGTTTTGGTGGCTGCACAGCTATGAGACTTGCTTTCTGTTAACTCAGAGGGGAAGTGGCATAATCCTGGCCCCCTTTACTCCATCACTGTCTCAGAGTAGCCCCTGGTTGCTGATCAAAGGTCTCAAACATCTGAGGTTATTTAGATATGTAGTTTGGGTAGTGAGACGCCTTGGAAATTGCTTTCTCTCTGTTTTGCACAGTCAACATGTGGGTCCCCCCCCTTTTTGCACTGGAAGCTAGTCATGGAATGCTCTGATTGGTTGGCTGCTGTGATATTGCGAGGTTACCCTTCCCCTTGCCTTCCAGGGACTGGGTCTAAAAAAAAACACACTGAATTAACGTGCTTTGTGTGGGGAAAAGCAAAGGCTGATGCACTTAAAGCTGGGTGGGGAGACTCTGCTCAAATTTCCTTCTTTTGCAAAGGTGGCACTTCAAGGGCACATAGAGCAGGACCTCCTTGGTTGTGGCTCCCAGTAGTTCTCCAGCCAGGGTTTCAATGAGGTCCAACCCACTTAGCTGCAGCCCCCTTCCCAGTCTCTGCCACCGGGCTCAGCTCTGTTTGTCTTTAGTGTTTGATGCTCGTTGCAACTTTTTTTTTTTTAACGGAGAAGAGACTTGCCAGCCTTCTATAAATAAAACACATGCGCAGCTTTTTCATAAAACCAAGGTGAGCACTTTTACCCTGTGGGCTCCTCTCTTGCTTGGCTTCCAGAAAGGCTTCCATTAGGCCATGTTGTGTAGCCTTCTCGTCTGGATTGTTCACTTTGAAGAACGGTTTTTCTCCTGCCAGCAAATAAGGAACTGCTTAAATGTGGATTCTTCGGAACTTTTTGAATGACAGTAATAAACTGCAGGTTTGTCTGGAGAGCGTCGGGTTGTACAAGGGTTTTGTGGAGGTTGCCAGACGGCTCTTCTCAGATGGGAGGAATTATTTTCAGCCGGAGCCAGTTGGTCCGCCTTTCGGAGAAGGTGGGCGTCCAGCGTCCGCGCAAAGCGAAGGTTTGCCTTCACAGAGGCTTCGGTGACGCGATTGGCCTCTGTCTGCCAAGCAAGCCCCTGAGGTTGCCAGGCACACTTACGCCTGCAGCTCTTGGGGTTCCACACGAGCCCCTCAAATAGGTGGCCTTGCAAGCGCTGTCTTGGTGACTGGGCGTGGACTAAGACCCAGCTGGAATGGAAAGCAGAACCTCCAGCCCGTGAGGCTGGAAGTATTTTCTGTTGTTTCCAAACCTCTGTAAGGAGGTGTAGCCCTTAGATGGAAAAATCAGAGGGGTCTGGAACGAAACGTAGTGCTCTCTGTTGAAAGGCTGCGAAAGCCAGGAAGGAGATGGAGAAAGCAGAGCTGGTAGACGCCGATGGCGGCGTTTCACTCAGGGCTGATTCTGAGGCCTGGCGTCCCTGTGCAAGCACGAGGCGCTTCCCTCGCTGATTCCTGCATAATTGGGACCAGGGACAGCATCTTGGAACAGGGGATGTGGCTTTGCTGCAGCTCCGGCCCTGGTGCCTGTAGGAATTAACAGCTGGAGCGACCCCTTCCACGTGGCGGCTTCCCCCACTGGGAGCCCTTCTGGAGAGCCAGACACGGCTTCTGTCTCTTCCTTGAAAATGTTTGCAAGACGTGTCGATTTAGGGAGCAAATTCTCAAAATTATTGATGCCTTTGGCCTGCATTCTGGTTTTATCTTCTTGTGCCTCACTACAGAAAAGCGCTGAACACAAACATTCATTCTGTTCAGGAAAGCACTGGACCGAACATCTGGGCATCTGCCAACCAGCCTTGCGTGCCCTGATTGGCACCCTCTCTCTCCGATTTCATACCTCAGAAAGGCAGCTGGCGCTCCTCCCTGCTGAGGAATGGAGGGGTCGGCTCAGGCCGCCCTGTTCCTCTTCTTGCGCTGCACTCTTGAGTGAGATGATTGGGGCTACAGTTCTTCGGCCTGCCAAAGGGTCTCACAGAGCCAGTCGCTGCTCTGCAGTTGAGCTAACTCTGGGACTGCCACCTGCCGCCTCAGCCCAGCTCTTGGCCTGCGTAAAGGTCTGTTGCAGCCTGGCGGTGAGGGAGACTAGTTTGATCTTAACTGCTCACCTCTGCTGTAGCCTGGGCACTCGGCTGAATGTGGACCCAGTGCAAGAGGGGGTCTCATTTTCTGTCACCACAGTTGTTTGGGTGGTTTTCACCAGGGTGGTGGTGGACAGAATTCTTGGGAGATGTGGGGTCGACCGCATGAGTGCTTGTCCCTTTCCCTGCTCACGCTGACCACCTACTGCTCACGAGCGTCTGTTTCAGTTTGTTGTGTGCGAGGCAGTGTGTGTACTGGTGCTCCGGCGCAAAGAGCAGAGTAAAACCTCGCGTGGCTGTTTGCGTATGATGCAATGTTTGTTCTCCTCCGTGTTTGTCCTGGCCGGTCAGCGGAGCAGCAGCGGCAGACATGCTCGTCGCCAGGAACGCATCTGTGAATTCCTGGGGCTGCAGTCCTCTAGATCGTGCCTGCCTGAGAAAGTCACGTTATCTGTGACAAAAGCTCGATGATCTGTGTTGCCCCGCAGCATACTGTGTGAGTGATGAAACTTGTGCTGCAGCTGGGTCTTTTTTTGGCACCAGAGACGGATAGTTTTGGTACCTGCAGCCCTGTCCCCCCCACCTGTGAGGCCCGGCCTGGCACCCGAGAGAGCCATAGCAGATAAAACCAGGTGGAGTTCACTGTAGTGCAGCAGTTAAGGGGTCTCCTCGGGGCCAGGCCTTCCAAGAGAGTCAAGGGAGTCTCTGGGCCAACTCTTCCCCCGCCTTCTCCAATGAGTTGTACTCCAAGCACTTCTGAAATGGAGGGTTCATCCTGCGGCTTCCCCTGTGCTCCTGAGACCCTCTGCAGGGCAGCCTTAGAGTCCAAGGTGCCCCACAGGCTGCCCTTGTCTGGTTCCTCCGTTAGGGATTCGTGGCCTGCTGGCCTTCACACCACGGCCCTTGCCTTTACTTGCAACCTCCCACCCCTTATCTGGGAAAAGCTTCCTGCACCACAAAGTTCTCTCTCTCTTTTACCAACTCCAAGCCAATGAAATAGCTCTCTCTCTGTGAACGCTTTGTGTTTTTGCCTTTTGTGTCAGGCCACTCCTCTGCTGGTAAAATGTCTGGGGGATGTTTTTCATGAGCAGCTGTAGCGATAGCAAGAGGACTGGGCTTGAATGTGAAGGGCCAGTCCCAGAGCCGGGGCCAGCTGATGTTCTGTTGTAGATCCTTGCCTGGTGGAGGGCACTGCTGTTTCTGCGTGCCAGGGGGCACACCTTTTCTGCTGCAGCTCACACCCGGGCAGTGGTCTGGGTTATGCCAGCCGGGGCTGACTTCCTTGAGTGCTTTGGGTTTGTTCTGCATCTTGATGTTGCTCAGGAGACCGGCTCCCCTCATCTTGTCTCCCTGTTTTCTTTTTTTGGTTCCAAACCATACAAGGGGAATTGTGGTTTGTCAGCGCTGGGGCAGGCGCACAGGTGACTCACCACTTAAAACACGGGGCGGCAGTGTTTGAATCTGCTCCTCTTAGCCTTGAGTGGGCCAGTGCAGGCCATTGACCTGGGACAGTGGCGGGTGATGGTGGTACGTCTGCTCTGGAAGGTGGCTAAGTCTTTCCCTAAGAACAGCCTCCCTGGATCAGGCCATAGGCCCATCTATTCCAGCTTCCTGTATCTCACAGCGGCCCACCAAATGCCCCAGGGAGCACACCAGATGACAAGAGACCTGCAAGGCCTCCTGGGAATTGTAGTTAAGAACATAAGAACAGCTCCACTGGATCAGGCCATAGGCCCATCTAGTCCAGCTTCCTGTATCTCACAGCGGCCCACCAAATGCCCCAGGGAGCACACCAGATGACAAGAGACCTGCAAGGCCTCCTGGGAATTGTAGTTAAGAACATAAGAACAGCTCCACTGGATCAGGCCATAGGCCCATCTAGTCCAGCTTCCTGTATCTCACAGCAGCCCACCAAATGCCCCAGGGAGCACACCAGATTACAAGAGACCTGCAAGGCTTCCTGGGAATTGTAGTTAAGAACATAAGAACAGCTCCACTGGATCAGGCCATAGGCCCATCTATTCCAGCTTCCTGTATCTCACAGCGGCCCACCAAATGCCCCAGGGAGCACTCCAGGCAACAGACTGGGTGTCCTGGCCAGACCTCAGGATTGCGCCAGCAGCTTTTTGCTTTTGGCCGTCGCAAGCCAATTTTTCGGGACCTGTGCTGTTTCCCCACCAGAAATGGACAATTAGATAGCAAGAGGCATATTGTCATTTTGCTGCCACCTGCTGGTGATGGATGGCATTTCTTCAGCATTTGACTCTCACCCGCCCCCCCCACGCGCCCCCCCCCCCCATTAAGCCAGCGCAGGTTCAGAAAGAATGATTGACCAGGGATGACTCATGGAGAAGATTCCCAGGAGGCTGCTCTTGAGGAGTTCTGCCAGCCTTAGAAAAATACCATTAACCTGATTTTTTTTTGGGGGGGGGGGGGCGGCTAAAAGGCTTGGGATGTGTTTAGCAGGGAGTGGAAGTTAAGAATTTGTTACCCAAAGGCTGTACGGATGGGGGGGCGGGCAGATCAGCGCTGTGGCCTGTCTACCCCTGCTGGGTTTTTCTGCCTGCCTACACACACAATGCCATTTGTGATATTCAAGCTGGAACAGAAAATGAAGTGTCCTTTTAGCAATGCACCCTCGCCCTCCCTTAGTCTAGGAGAGAAAACGCAGCTCTGAATGAAGGACAGTCTGGCACAGGTTGCGGGCTCACCGGCTGAATACAGCCTTTCCCAAATCACAAATACTGCAGCCCAGCTGGTGTTTGGCAATCTCTGGGCATGTGCGGTCCCAGGTAGACTGCAAAAACCAGGATATTCGGTGCATGGCTGAATCCCCAGTCCGGGTCACCAGCCTTGCAGGGAACCATTACAGTGAGAACAGGTGAGAAATGTGCCAATAAGAGGCGATTCCTTATTTGTCTTGCGGCGCAGGACGGGGTCGTGTTTTTCTTTCCCTGCCTCGGCTCAGCCAAACGGTCTCCACAAAGGGGTCTCCTTGGAGAGCTCCTCTTGGCTGGCTGTAAGGTTGTGCTGTTCGGGTGTGCAGAACAAAGGCTGTTTAACAGCCTGCCTGTGATGTCTGCTGCTGGAGAGCTTGGGGAGAAATGGGGTCTGCGTTACAGGCAGGCATCCGGCTCCCGATCAAGCTGCAGTTGTCTGTGTGACACTTGCGCCAACCTCTGGTCGCTCGACAGGACTCTCTCGCAAGTCAGGAGGCCTCCTCCACCTGTTGGAGACTGATTTCTCCCTCCTCCTTTGCAGGTCTGGCAGATTCCTGAGAACGGACTGACGCTGTCCCTGACGGAGCCGGTGGTTGTCTTAGAGGGTCACTCAAAGAGAGTGGGCATCGTGGCCTGGCACCCCACCGCACGCAACGTGCTGCTGAGTGCAGGTAAGCCGTGGGCCAGTGGGTCATGTGAGCAGAGTGTGGTGTGACCACTGACAGTCCCAGGACGTGGTGCTGCTGGGGAAACACCAGTACCCAACATTTGCTCCCTGCTTTTGGGTATTCATGTGTTTCACAGACACCATCCCGGAGTCCTGGCCTGTGAGGCAGATTGACAATCCCAACAGGTGGGGTTGGGGCAGAGAGGGAGGTTCCCCTGGGGCTACCAGCCCACTCTCTTCACTGCCACACCTCCAGCCAGAGAGGCCTCTGTCCCTGACGCTCACCTTTGTTGTCCCAGTAGCTTCTTTCGCAGGCACACTGGCAAAGTGGCTTCGGTTCTTTCCTGGAACCAGGAAAAGCTACCCAGAGCTCCTAAATGGGACCCTTCCAAGGGCAACTAGCCATCAAGAGTTAAAAATGAAAAGAACAGCAATCAGAACAAAACGCAGCAGGACACAATATAACAGAGACACTCCTGGAACATCAGAAGAGGACAAGCCCTGGTTATTATAGCCCAGGGCCCAAAGAATACTCTTCTGTGTTTTACCCAGCAGCGAGGGGGGCAGATGAACTTCCTGGGGTAAAGAGGGCCATCCTGTCCTCTTGTTTCTGGGTGGTCAAGACCAGATTGCTCTTGAGGATGGGTTGGAACTAGGGAGGCTTCTATTCCATTCTCTGATGTTCCCTTCGACATGAATGTTGACGCCCTGGGCGAGCGAGAAATGGGAAATGAAGGATGAGCACCTGGTTCCTCTAAACACACAGTGCTCATTTCATCTTGTCCTCTTTCAGGTTGCGACAACGCCATAATCATCTGGAACGTGGGGACAGGCGAACCCCTCATAAACCTCGACGACCTGCACCAGGATATGATCTACAACGTGAGCTGGAATCGCAATGGCAGCCTCATCTGCACAGCTTCCAAAGACAAGAAAGTGCGAGTGATTGACCCCAGGAAGCAGGAAATTGTTGCTGTGAGTCCAGGCTGTGCCGCTAAACGGTTCGGACACCTCTGCAGCTGGTGTCTGGTGAAATTCTTTGCTGAGGAAGCAAAAGAGAGAACCGTCAATGATCGTTGGTCATGACGTACGTGGTGAGCCGCTGTGAGATACAGGAAGCTGGGCTAGATGGGCCTTTGGCCTGATCCAGCGGGTCTCTTCTGATGCTCTTATGTGACACCTCTGTCTTCAGAGGCAGCCTCTTGGTTTCCAGCTTTCGGGGAGCAGAATCAAAAGGTGGCAGTCCTGCCTGGGGGCTTCCCGTTGGGATATTTGGTTGGCCACTGCAGGATGAAGGAGCAGCTAGACCTGGGAAATTGTGTTCTGCAGACTGCAAATGACTTCATGTTTCCTGGGGGAAAAATGCGATGAGTGCTTATTACTGTTTTTCTTGTGCTGAAGCAGATTGGAGACTGTTGAGCCATACCCAACTCTTCCCCCCCTTTTTCTCCCCCCCCCCCAGGAGAAAGAGAAGGCCCATGAGGGAGCCCGACCCATGAGGGCTATCTTCCTCTCAGACGGGAACGTCTTCACCACTGGCTTCAGCCGCATGAGCGAAAGGCAGCTTGCACTCTGGAACCCTGTAAGTGCTGCTTCCTTTGCTTTGGACAACAAATGCATTTGCTCTCTCTCTCTCTCCAGTCCTGTCCATTTCCGGTGCCCCAGAAGACACGTCCTTAAGCCAAGAACTCTTGCATTTTAACACTGATTTAGTTGCACCTGAACTTCTCCAGCCCTGCCTTTAGCAGCCTGGATCCCACATACTTCTGACTGGAGACAGCTGATGGTGTGTTTAGAGAACTGAAGATGATTTGAAAGGGAGATCACTGCTTGTGGTGCTTGTCCACCTTCCGTCCCTCTCCGAGTAGGTCTGGCTTTTGCATGGTTTCGTAAGCTTGCCAAACCCCTTTGACCAGATGATGCAGTGGATGGAGAAGCCTCACAAACTGTGTTCTGCTCCCTTAAAAATGTTTTCCTGTTATCTGCCCTCCCTATTTCTCACAGTGATCCTCAGCAGATACTATCTGTCAGCCAGTAAGGACATCTGGAAAGTCTCACAAGCTTCTGTGTGTTCCTGAAGCTCTGATTTCTGGAGTTTGGGCACAGTTCTGGCCTGAGCCCGTTCCTTAAGCACTGAAGGCTTTTCCGTAGGGGTAAACTCTTCGTGGCTGACATTTAGCGAGCCATGGGTCATTCCATAGAATGATATTTCAGCAATTGAAGTATTTTGTGTGTTGGTTTGGGAGTAGAATTTTTCTCTTCTTAATCAGAACAGGTGGGCATTTTAGCCTGGTGCAGTTGCTGTGACAGTTTTGTGGTAAGGTGCCATTTTTGTCTTGCAGAAAACCATGGACGAGCCCATCGCCCTCCACGAAATGGACACGAGCAATGGCGTCTTGCTGCCCTTTTACGACCCAGACACAAACATCATTTATTTGTGTGGGAAGGTAGGTGGTGGCTGCTCTGTGGGTTGGAATCCACCGTGCGAGGAAAAGAAGAGAGTTGTGGAATGGCAATGCAAGGGTGTGTTGTCTCTTTGTTTCCAAGGAAACACCCCCCCCCCCAAATGCAGAGAATAACATTCAAGAGAGGGGAGATAACTCTGCCCCTTCCTCCTGTCAATTTCTTCTTAATTGATGACTTTCAAATTATTTGTTTGCAAGAATCTCTGCATGGTTCCAATAACGAATTTAGGATGAAATTTGCTCTGGCTTAGGTGGCTTTCAATGCTGCTGGCTCAAGTCCTGGTGGCAGTGTAGAACTTCCATATTCAGGGGTAGTATACCACTGAATATCAGTGCCCGCTGAGCAACAGCAGGAGAGGCTCATGGCTTTCATTCTTGTTGGCTTCTTGGATGCAGCTGGTGGGCCGCTGTGGGAAGCGGGGTGCTGGATAAGTTGTGTATGATGTCAGACTCTTGTTAACGTAGCCCTTGGTAGTGAGCGGGTTGCATCTTGAGAGGTTGCGTCTTTGACCTCAGAGAGCCTGCTTAGTCCCAGTCAGGATGCCCTGTGCACCTACATCCAGGATTCTGCAAGTGGGAAGTGCACCCCCCCGGGCACTGGTTCGCAGGTTGCCTGCCTCATCACTTGTGTTTTCCACCAGGGGGACAGCAGCATCCGCTACTTCGAGATCACAGATGAGTCACCCTACGTCCACTACCTCAACACCTTCAGCAGCAAAGAGCCTCAGAGAGGGATGGGCTTCATGCCAAAGAGGGGCCTGGATGTGAACAAGTGCGAGATAGCCAGGTAACCGGAGACGGCCCCACATCGCTGAACGTCTTAGTACAGAATCTGCGGTTTGACCTCCTGGAATCTCAGGTCGAATACAAAACCAGACCAGTTGGTGCCCTGGCAATAGAACCCATCCCAGTTCCTGCAGGATGCAGTCAGCAAGTGTCCCTTTTTGTATCGTAGTCAACATACATCTCCTGATCTTTTTCCAACCCATGTGTGCCACATGTCCACCTTCCCCCGTTCTGTTCTGTTCTTTTATTGGATGCTTGCACATATCATGAGGTCAGTTCTGTGCAGGAAGTCACCCAGTCATGTTTTATGGTACATGGAAGGCTATTTTCAGAACTCCCAAACCCAACCCAAAAATCCCCAATTAAATAATAATAATGATAATAATAATAATACAGGTATTTATATACTGCCTTTCTTGGTCTTTATTCAAGACTTTATTCAAGGCGGTTTACATAGGCAGGCTATTTAAATCCCCATAGGGATTTTTACAATTTGAAAGAAGGTTCTGTCTTTCAAGAAACCACAACATTCAGATGTTTCTTTCTGATCTGGTCTCACATTCTGGCCTCCATCCTCCCGCGCTCAGAGCAGATGGAATAGCTCGGCTTCAGCTTGTCAGCTGCTTCAAGGTCGCACGGTGCCGGTGGCCTCGAACTGGCGACCTTGTGGATGTTGTCTTTAGGCAAATGGAGGCTCTACCCTCTAGACCAGACCTCCTGCCCTCCCCAATTAGGGAGACAGACCTAATTAGTGTGTCACTGTGAGGGTGAAGCGAATATCTTCAGGGCCAAATCACACAGCCCAGCACGGTCTTTTCCTTCTCTAAGCTCCCATGCCAGTGCTCTCAGTATCAGAACAGTCATCAGCAAGGCATAAATGTGGAGAGGCCCTGCTGTTCCTTGGGGAGAAAAATCCGGCATTCTTTGGTTTCAGCCCATTTTTTTGGTTCTTGACATTAAATTATTTTTAGGCCTGTAAGCAGGAAAACTAAGCCAAGCTCTGACTTTTAGTTGAATATTCTCTGGTTTTTTCTTTCCCTTTTCAAAGATTCTTCAAACTTCACGAGAGAAAGTGTGAGCCCATCATCATGACCGTCCCGCGAAAGGTGTGTGTTGTGGTCTTTTGTGGGGGGGGGGGGGGATTTTGTTGTGTGTTGCTTTGCACCACAGATCTTATGTGGCAACTTGCCTCATTTCGCGCCACTGACCCACCCCTCCTTTGCAGTCTGACCTTTTCCAAGACGACCTGTATCCAGACACTGCTGGACCAGAAGCTCCTCTTGAAGCGGAAGAGTGGTTTGAGGGCAAGAACGCCGACCCTGTTCTCATCTCCTTGAAGCACGGATACATTCCAGGGAAAAACAGGGATCTCAAGGTGGTAAAGAAGAACATCTTGGACAACAAACCGGCAGCCAACAAGAAAAGTGACCTCATCAGTGCCCCGAAGAAGGCAGTGGACACCTCCAACACTGTGAGTAAAGGTGGTCTCTGGGCTCCGAGCCTCCATCTCCCAGGCTTTATTGAAAACATTTAATACCCGACCTTCAGTGGAGACTTTCAGAGCAGCTTACCGTAACACTTAAGAATGTTTAAAAATACCCTCTAGAACAGAGGTGCCCAAACCCTGGCCCTGGGGCCACATGCAGCCCTCGAGGCCTCTCAATGCGGCCCTCAGGGAGCCCCCAGTCTCCAATGGCCCTCCAGAGATTTGTTGCAGCCCACACTGGCCCGACACAACTACTCTCAGCGTGAAGGCAACTGTTTGACCTTTTCGCGTGAGCTGTGGGATGAGGGCTTCCTCCACTGCTTGCTGCTTCATGTCTGTGATGCAGTAGAGGCAGCAAAGGAAAGGCCAGCCTTGCTTTGTGCAAGGCCTTTTATAGGCCTTGAGCTATTGCAAGACCTTCATTCACTCATTCATATAAGTTCATCTTTAATGTATTCATTTATGTAAATTTATTCAAATTTTAAATGTAAATTAATTCTTTCTTTCCCCGGCCCCCGACACAATGTCAGAGAGATGATGTGGCCCTCCTGCCAAAAACTTTGGACACCCCTGCTCTAGAAGGAATAAAATAATACTTCCTCCAGGCTCAGTCTGGCACCTCAGCCTGACAAGTTAAAATGCCTCTAAGCAAAAAGGCCTTTACTGCCAAAAAGTTGTTAGACCCGGCCCCAGTTAAGGAGGTTCCTTGGGCAGGGGACCAGAGCTGGAAAGGCCCAATTGCCACCCGTCTCCACTCCAGAAGCAGAGGCCCTCAAAGGTGGTGGGCCTTAGAGAGTGGTGTGCTTTGGGCCGTCCTTGTTCAGCTGGGCAAGGTGGCCGCTTCCCCGTCATTTCAGTACTTACTTATATATATATTTTTCCTTTCTTTGTTCCAGCAAAATGAAGCCAAATTGGACGAAATTTTGAAAGAGCTCAAATCTCTAAAAGACACAATCGCCCATCAAGATGAGCGCATTTCCAAGTTAGAACAGCAGCTGGCGAAGATGGCGGTCTGAGAGCCAAGCGGCGGGGAGGGGATGGGGACGTGGGGAAGAGATGGGAGCAGGACTTGAGCTGTGGGGCTGGAGGGGAGGCACTGCCAACTGGGAAGACATTCCACTGCCAAGACCGGGCAGCACCACCGCTTCGGCGCCAGTTCTGGTCCAGATCTTGTTCTCCTCTTAAATTAGTGCGTGCCAGCCGAAGCTGGCGACCATGTGGAGCCTTTTTGAGTGCAAGGTTTTGTTTCCTGACGTGTTTGTGACTGTGTGGCCATTTCAGACCTGCCGCTTGTGCTGCCTGTTTTCACCCGGTGATCGTCGATCGAACGGCCAACCGTTCCAGCTCTCCAGGGAAGAGTCAGATGCCTGTTGGACTTCCTGGAATTTGGGACCAAAATGACAAACACACACACACATCCTTTTTTAAACTTTTAAAGTTGCCAGAATCAAAAGGCCACTTTTTTTCCTTTCCTTCCTTTTTACCATTTTGCAGTATTTTGTTGCCGTAACCTAAGCAAGCGTTGTGTATTTGTGCCAATCAAAGAACAGCACAGTTTGGTATGCGCCTTTTATCTTCCCACAGTCGGGAGTTGTAGACCCAGACCCACCACCGTGGGCAAGGCTAGTCTGAGATCCCCAGCCCCCAGGTTCAGAGCTGCCTGACATGTTTTTATATAGGCACATCTGTTGCCGCCCCTGCTGCTGTCCTAGGGGCCAAGTGCTGTTCTCCAGAACCGTGCGCTGAAGTTGTCACTCAGCCATGTTGTGCTTTGATTTGACCTTCACGGTGACAAGGGGTATCTAGGACTGATTTCCGGGTCTGGATTTCTGCAGACACTTACTCTGTTGACCACCCAGATTTTAAGAATGGAGGGTTTGGAGCATTGAGGACACATGACCAGCCACTAAATTTTATACAATGCTGGGAAACTGTTTCATTTGGGGGGGGGGGAAGTCTTTTAACCTGTTTTTATAGCATGCCAAGCTGCACCTCTGGCCAGGGCCCTGGGATTCCTCGTCTTGGTCACCAAGGATTTTGCAAACGTGTCAGTTTGAAAAAGGGTCCCTTGCGTTGCTTGAGAAACGTCGGTTGCAGTTTGTCAAAGCAGGAGCAGAGAGTTTCTCTCTGACCCTGGCTGTACGGGGCAGTGGTGAGCCTTGAGTTGGCAGGAGGCAGGACAGTCCGTAGGAAGTCATTCTGCACACATAGCTCAGCCTGCCCTGAGAGAGAATCTGCTGGGATTTTCAGTTTGAAAAAGGGTCCCTTGCGTTGCTTGAGAAACGTCAGTTGCAGTTTGTCAAAGCAGGAGCAGAGAGTTTCTCTCTGACCCTGGCTGTACGGGGCAGTGGTGAGCCTTGAGTTGGCAGGAGGCAGGACAGTCCGTAGGAAGTCATTCTGCACACATAGCTCAGCCTGCCCTGAGAGAGAATCTGCTGGGATTGAAGAGCTGGGATAGAGTCAGCAGCCTTATGGAGCCAGCTGGAGGGGGGAGCACTTTGGCTCCTTGAATCAGCTGATCCCTTATGGAGCCAGCTGGAGGGGGGAGCACTTTGGCTCCTTGAATCAGCTGATCCCTGCTGGGTTGGTCACTGCAGAATGGGCTTCCGCCACCTGCAGTGGTTGCAGCACAGCAGAAATCAGACCGGCAGTTCCTTTGGCTTCCGAGAGTGCCCAGTTTGTCTGGCGCCAACCTTCCTGCTTTATCATCCCTCTTGTCAGCTCTGTAAAGTTGTGAGAAAAGACTTAAAGCGTCAGCGAAGGGTGCCTGCAACAGCCACAGGATTCTTCCCTGCCCCTCCGAGAAGGTTTTTTTTCCTGTTAGGATAGGACTGCTGCAAGCCAGGCAGACGCTGGTGCCATCAGTCCGGGCATTCAGCCTGTTGCAGGCAGTGTATGGCTTTGCTGCCGTGGGGGCTGTCTCCCGGCTCCATGCCTGCTCCCCCTGCTGCCTCCTCTGAGAATTCAGGTGGGTCCTGTCAGCAAGACTCCCCCCCCCCCCAAAAAAAAAGACTGGGAGCCTCTTTGTGCCATGAAGGTACATTCAGCCGTTCTCTTGCCAAATGCCACTTGCCCTGCCTAGCGCCTGCGGCTATTTTCAGTCGGGCTGCTTCTAAATGCTGCCACTTCACGTGGCTGGTTGTGGGGTCTTGGTGCCACTGAAGCGGAGACTAGGAGAGAGCAGGCGACCAGCATGGAAGGCTCCGGGAAGTTTGGCCAACATTTGTCTTGTTCTCACATGCACACCGCCAAGGTGCTGTCTGCAAACATGCTGGTGCAACGGCGATTCTTCTCCTGCGCTGTGACCTTTTTCTCCGGTAGCTTAGATAGAGCTTTTAAGGCAATCCCTTTTTTTAAAAAAACAAACAAAACTTGCATGTTCAAAACAAGGACCTGTGCTCTAGGGAGGATCTCGCCTGCCTGTCTGGGGGATTGTCCCGTGCAGGACAGAGAAGTGAATTGGTGCGGGGAATGTGCTGGAAGGACAGCGAATGTGCATGTGCCTGGGGGGCCCATAACGCAGCAGAACGAAATAATCCGAAAACTGTTTGTTTCTGCAAGATGCGAGTGGAAAAGAAGCAGGACACAAATCTGATGGGAGGCACCAGCAGTCCAGGCAGGTTCTTGGAGTTGGGCCTGTTCACTGGACTGGGGCAGTGGAGTGGAACGTTTCCAAAAGGACTGAGAGAGCTCAGTCTCCCTGCTGGAGTTACTACCTTGTCAGTCTGTACACGTGCTTCAGTGTCGGGTTCCGTGGACCTTTGTGGTTGTCATCACCTGGGGGGGAGCATTTCCCCCACCAAACACCAGCCTCAGTGACACCCCCCCCATCTGCCACTCTTTCCCTTGCCCCAGCAGGGCTGGCTTGCTTTTGTGCAGTGGGTTTCTTGCTTCTGTTTTTTTAAGGTGCGGAGGGTGGGGAAGGCCTCCTTGGATGTCTAGTCTAAAGTTGTGTTTTATTTAAAAGAACTGGTGATGCCTAACCGGGCTCAGAAGGAGTCAGTGCCTGCAGCTTCTTGCTAGCTGTGAAGTCATCCCCCCTTCCCACAAACGTGCAAGATCCAGAAGAGGTATTTGTGAGATGCGCTCTTATAGAGCGGCCATAGTGTTCTGTCCAAATATTTGCTTCCCGATTCAGAGATTAAAAGGAAAACAAAAAACAAAACAATCATTGATTACCAAAAAGAAACCTGTCTGCTGCTTTGTTGTCGTCCTCCTTTTCCTGTGAAAAAAAAAAACACACACAACTGGGTGCAAGCCACAGAGAAGTTGTGGCACACAAGCCACTTGGCAGTGGGTGTTCGGTGGTACCAAGGTGATACATTTATTTCAGTGGTATGTACTGGAGCTTCAGTGTGCAGGCGTGGGGGCTGTGGAGACGGCGGACGTTGTGTGGGCGTGATGCCAAAGCACCGCCAGGCCCTTGAGCTCTGCACACAGGGCTAGAATGGGGCATTGCAGACAATGCGAGAAACTGGCAGGAGCTGCCTTCTGTGTGCTCCTGCAGCCGTGCATGCCCTGCTAGTGTTTCACTCTGGTGCGGCTGCTCCTTGGTCTTCCTTGTGTGAAACCGGCTCAAGGCGAAGGTGCCCCCAGAGGCCCCCCTAGGCCAGGACTGTCCAGTCACACTGCAGAGGCCCTGCAGGATTTAATCCAGCCCTGCGCTTGGAGAGGGGTTTGTAACCACAGGTGCTGGACCTGGACTTCCAGGGTATGAAGCAGTGCTCTGTTGCTGATCTGTGGCCCCTCACCAGACGTTTGAGAAGGCGGTGCTAGGTTAAAAGATCCATAAATTAAGCGGAAAGGGAGGTCGATTCTCTTCATTCCCAGATACCTCTCACACGTATGGGTGGAGGTGACACTGGGACCAAAAGCCTAAGCCGCCTCTCAATTAGGGGTGCGTGCAGGGCCAGCCCAAGTCCTCCTGGTGTGGGTGTGCCAAACCCTGCCCACCATCTGGGGTTGTCAGCCCCTCCTTCCACACCCTGGTTTGGAGAAGAAAGGACAGGTGGACTGGAGCTTCTGCTCTTCCAGTTAGACTAGGTCCATTACTCCCTTTTCAGAGTGGCCGGGAAAAGCCTTGCAGGAGAAAATAGCCCATGGAAACCCTTCTATGCAACCTGAGGCCGTTCTGTGTCCTCCGCACAGATGGAAGGCATTCTCCCAGTTGGCACTGCACCAGCGTTGCCCCTTTGGCAGATGCCCTCTCCTCTGGACAGCCTCTGAGAGGGTGCTTGGAGGAGGAACGGAGCAGGCCCTGTGTCGCGTCACTGATGTGCACAGGCAAGGGAGGAAGTATCGGCCAAATAACGTTTTGAAATATTTCTGTAACTTACAACATTCGGCATCCCAGAAGGGGCAGTGCTGCGAACCAACCTCTGAGTACAAGAGGAGGGATCAGAGCCAGCCAGGATGGACGCAAAAGGGGGGTTTGCTTGGGGAACTGGGACACTCCACCAATTCATGGTTCTCTGTGTATACGTTTGTCTCGAGTTGAGGGTGAATTCATCCCAGTTCTGATTGGGGTCCCGCCCTGGAGGTCTCGGAGGGGGACACTTGACATGGCCCCCCAAATCCAAGGGCGCAGCCTGACTTGCAGGTCCACGATTAGTCTCAGTTGTAGAACTTGCTTGATGTTCATGCAGACATATCTCCCTGCAGCTGGTGGAGTGTCCAGATCTTGTGAAATGTGCTGGAGGAAGCAGCCTTGGGTTCCAAGTGATGAATGAGAGGCTTTCGGCCCAGCGTGAGGCCTCCAAATGTGACATGCTCTCCCAAGATCTACCAGTCACCACGTTCCTGCTGGTGCTTCCTGTACGAACAATGCTGGACGTTTCTGGGTCCGCAGAACGCTCCTCACATGTTAGCCTTCACTTTCTTCTAACAGCCCTTATTACTATCCCCATAATGCAGCCTGAGAAGACTGAGGCTGGAAGGACATGGTTTGCCTGAGGAAGGCCTGATTCAGAGCTCAAGCTGCACAGCCTCTGGGCTGCACCAGCTCTTGAGGGCTCAGTGCAAGAGAAGCCCAGAAGGTCTGGGGTCACCAGGATTCCACGTGACCAGCTGCAGCGAGAGTAGGGCCAGCTGGGCCTTGCGTATCTGGGCTCTGTGAAAACTTGTAACACTTCCCTTGACTATGAAGAGTGGCAGCAGAGAGAGAAATCGGACACTGAGGTCATGCAAGAGCTGCCACACAGCCCTAGCTGTAAAGGAGGCACCCTGGAAAGCAAGCTCTTTGTGGAACAGACATCCATCTGGATGGCTTAACGGGTCTCAGCAAGGCACCAGCCCTCATTGGCTCCTTTCCTGCAGTTCCTTTGGAGCTGATTTTCATTCAGTCCAACATACTTCTCACTCCCAGACCAGCATTTCTCAAACAGTGGGTTGGGACCCACTAGGTGGGTCGTGAGCCAGTTGTAGGCGGGACGAGTAGCACCTAGGACAGCACCACTGAAAATACATTTTTGGACAATGGACAAGGCACACTAAGCTGCCAGCTGGGGGCTCACATCCCCCAATGGCCCTACTACTACATGATCCTCCCTCAAACTCCTGTGGCACACCAGTGTGCCACGGCACAGTGATTGAAAATCACTGGTCTAGATGGGGAAGGAAGAGATGCAGGGGAGGGCAATGCTGGCAGAGGAAGAGGATGCCACCATGTTGATTTCCTGTGCTTGCCCGCGTTGATGGTAGGGACTGCCAAAGACTTCAGGGGAAAGGTGGTTTTATGAAAGGAGTGGAAGGAAGCGAAAGAAGTTGCAGCAGGACCTTCTTATTTTTAACTTCCCTGTGTGCAGACGCAGAAGGATGGGGCCTGACTGGTCCTCTTCCTCTGTCTGTGGAAATGGGGGCTGGCTGAGGACTCCCTGCAATGCAGCCAGAGGCGCTCCTTGCAGAGCAATCGGGCCCAGAGGCCACTCCTCTTGGTGCTTCTGCAGCCTGTGCCTCTCCCCGCAAGAGGAAGCTGCATCATGCGCGTGTTCTCCGAAACCACAGCTCCCCTCCTGACTTCGCCTTTTCCTCTCATGGCACCCGGCTGTCAGTTTCCTGCCCTCTTCCGTACCAGGTAAGGAGGCTGGCTTGGACGTGGTGGGTACATGTGGCGGCTTCTCCTTTTTGGAGCTCACAGCCGCAGTCTGAGGGTGGCATCTCTTGCGCCCAGAGTGCTGCCCGCACAGGCAGCTCCCGGCTTCTGTGGCCGAAGCCTGGCTATGTGCTCTCCTGCTGCTTCTCCGACCCGGGTATGTGCCTTTCGTGGCAAGAGGGCTGTGTGCTGGTCTGGGTAGGGCTGCAAGGTTCACATAACGGCGCACTTGCAAAACCGCAAACTGGGCTTGCTTTACAAGCAGCCCAAGTGCTAAATCCCTCATTGGAGGAGACCTCCTGAGTCAACAGCTCGGGAAGTCTTGCTCTGAGGTGGAGCTGTGGCGAGGCTGGCTTTTCCAGTCCCCAATTTTTCAGGTTCTCATGTACCAAGCAGAAGGGTGTTAGGATGGCAGCACTCTATGATGCTCGGAGCCTGTTTGGAGTCGCTCTAGCCCACGACTCTCCTCTCCTCCTCCGCACTTCCTCTTCTGATCCACCTTCTTTTTTTCCTTTTCGAGTCCCATGAGTGAGAGGAGGAGGAATGGCATAGACAGTGGCTGGCTGCTGGGTAAAGGAACCTCCAGCGTAAACCCCAGTTGCGGGTGGGGAACTGTCTTTTGTCCATGAGCCTCTGTCAGATGCTATATAGCTGGGTGCTGCTGTGCAAAACAGAGTGCCTTCTCTTCTGGCCCTTTTGCAGGATGGAAATCTGACTCATCTTTGCCTTGGGCTGGGTGCCTTGGACACGGTGCTGTTAAGTGCCTGAGGTTTGCTCCCTGCCCATCCTGCAGATGCCTCTTCCTGCAGTTTATCAAGTAAAACCTTATCTACACAAGAAAGGGGAGGTCAGTTTGTAGGCGAGGTTCTTGTCCCCTCCCACCCACACTAAAGCAAGGCCATTCTCTCGCTGGGCAGCCGTTTTGAAGCGCAAGAGAAACATGAAGGGCGGTTGGGGTTTGCCCTCAGGTTGCCTGAGAACAAATATTACCCTTGCTTCCTTTCCCCCTGCTTACTTCCAGGTAAAATGGCTTCACTCTGGCACCTGCTGTTCGTGATCCTTTCCAGCCTTCTCCTAGTTGCCGGCTACAGGCTCCCAATCCTAAAATTCCTTTTCCAAGATGGCGCCTCTGAGAAGAGCGTGAAGGCACTTGGCCTCCGTGCCCAGTCAGAGTCTCCTCCAGGACGGTGGGAGTGGAAAACGGGAGGAGATGTAAACCGTGAATTACCTCGACAACCCCGCAGAAAAAGGATGGCAGCCAATCACACTTTGCCCCCAGACACGACCGTCTCCACTCAGACTCTCAACAACACCACCAGCCCAGGTTTTATTGGAACGAGGATTTCCACTGATGCGCCAACAACCGTCACACCAATGGCTCCTGACGTGACCATTGAAGAGGACACCACAGAAGGCATTCCAGGCTCAATCCCAATGACTACTGACTCAATGCTCGAAGCAGACACCACAGAGGGTGTTACGTCAACAGGAACAATTCTCCCTCAAAACTCCTCCGTCGGTGGATCAGGAAGGACCACTGTTGCCCGCAAGGGAGCAACGGAGGTCACCACGGGAACGGGGCCTCCGGTGGACGAGGCAACACACAGGGCACCCTCTCAGACTTTGGTGGGCACCTCAGCTGTTTCCACAGCGACACTGAGGCAAAAGACGGTCACCGCTGGGCCCAGCCTCAGAGCCAAAGGAACGGTGCGGGGAGTCTCGGCGACGGCCAAGGTAGTTTCCTCCACACCCACCACCATCCCGGTGAAGATACCTTCGCAGAAGACTCCAGCCGTCACCAACTTGGTTGGCAAGTGCCTGCTGGCGATCTTCCTCCTGGCTCTGGTTGCCGGCATCTTCATCGTCATAACCACGGTCCTGGCCACCTTGCTGTGGCGCCAGAAACGGGCCTACAAGCTGAAGCAGCAGAACCACACAGAGATGGTGTGCATCTCGTCCCTGCTGTCCCCGGACGAGGCGGAGGAGGCCGGAGGGAGGCACCCACGAGTCAGGAGAATGAGGATGTTGGGGGAGAACGCTTCGGAGGCCGAGATGGACAACCTGACTCTCAACAGTTTCCTGCCAGACCATTAATGCTCTCTCTTCCTGCCCTTGGGGCTTCCCAGCCTCTCTCTGATTTCTTGTTTCTAGAACCTTCTCCCCCATCGAATATTCTCACTTATGCTACCATTTCTGGCACCCCCACGGATGACGCACCTGCTGTCGTGTGTGCCTTTAAACCTGATGCATTCGGGCCATTCAAGATCTGACCTAAGGATGGTGGGGTTCTGTGCTCCGTATATACTGGGCAGACTGACTCGCAGTTCGAGCGATCAGTTGGCTCAAACCAAGTGTTGCTCTGCTAGCAATGGGGAGCGGAAATGAATGAGGTCAAGCAGTGGGTCCCCACCCTCGAATTGTACTTAGTTTCTGCTCTGCCAACAGAGGCCTTGGGGGGGGGGGGCGGGATTGGAAGTCCAGATTCTATGCTTTTTTCTGTGTAGAATCATGGCATTCATACAGCTTAGATTATGTTTATGATCTCAGAGGGGTGATCTCATCCAGGCGAGCTTGTGACCCACCCACCGTCCCTAGAAATGGGAGCGTTGTGCACCGTGATCAGGGATCTCCTGCCCAGAGTCCGTGGGATGTGGCTGCCACTAGCAGGTGGATTTTGTCTCGCACCAGACCAAAGGAAAGACCTGGCAAATATTTTGCAGAGGGACAGAGAGAGAGAGAGAGGCTCACACCATGAACATTTGCAAGTCCTGTGGGCTCTGTTTTTCCATTGCCTGTGTTGCTGGGGAGAGGGAGTGCTTCCCCCCCCCCATTGATCTCCTTTTGAAACCCCAGTTCAGCATCCAGACAGGCTTGTACATTTTGGAAGGGACCCAGGAGATCTACAGGAAGCCGTGACGGCCCGTCTTCTCTTGGAGCTCATTAGGTGTGCCCGGACAGTGTTTGTCTGAACAGGAAGAGTGGATGTTGTAGAAGGCAGCTGAAAGTTTGAAAGGTGGAAGTCAGGGAGGGCTCCCCAATGTAACACATATTTAAAATATTAAATGTATGGAAATGAGAGAAGCTGCTGTGCATTCATTCCTAAGAGGCTTTGGGGTGTGTCTGTCTTGGGTTCCTTTGCCGTTTTTGTATTGGGGTTCCTCTCCTGGGTAACACATGCAAACCTGGACCTCACAACCCGCCACCACCCAGATTTTTCAGAGGGGTGTGTGCATCTCCACTCAGAACTCCCAGGGAGGTCTGTGTTTCATGCATGTGTGAATCGGAGTCGGGTCTTTCCTGTGCTTAGCACCTGCGTCCATTATCGCCTGCCTGTCTCCCAGCATTTCTTTCCTGCTGTGTGCGTTCAGAAAAAAAACGCACCTCTTCTGACATCACAGCCAAGCTGGGGAGATGTCCTCCTGTCTCCTTCAGCCTCTCCTCCCACACAGGGACTCGTACAGCGGTGGCATTTGGTATCACAGCAGTGGCCACTGGCTGTAAAAGGAAGGATGAGACAAGGTATAGAGGAAATTAGGCGGACAAGGAAGTTGGGGATAAGTCATGACAGCTAGAGTGAGCCTCCATGTGCAGTTGCTGGGGGGAGCTGACAGCGGAGAGGGCTGCTGCCTTGACAGTGTTATCTCCCTGCACCCCGAGGCCCTGCTCAGTCTCCCCTTGGCAGTCGAGCCACCTGGAAGGTGCCTCTCGGCTTGCCCACCTCTCCGTTCCGGATTTTCAGTTCCCGGTACGAGTGTCAGAACAGAAGGGGAACCAGGAACAGTGCGTGGAGGTAGTGCTGACCGCAGTGGCAGAAGTGAAACAGACCTTGGCCTGGTGCAGGAGTTCTGCTCTCTCCAGGCGCAGGGCCGGCTTTAATCCAGTTGGACCGATTGGGCCCCCGCGCCTAACGGCCCTTCGGACTACAGTAAACATTTTTAAAAATCAATATTTTTACGAAATCATTTCGCAGTCACTGCAGCAAGTGGTTTTGTAGTGATTTACTTTTCAAAGGCAAAGCTACGCATTTTGTTTGCTTCCTTGGAGGCCGACACGCCTGCAGTTTTGTATGAAAATCTGCTTAGATCCATTTACTCACGTTCATTTTTAAAGTGCCCATTTTGATTGCTCTCCATTCTCCCCTAGAGACATAAAGTCTAAATGTTGTTTCTATCTAAGCTTCTACAGCCCTTGGCTGCACACCTAGGGCCCTGCAAAAAATGTTTCCAATTGGACCCCCCAGCTCCTAAGGTCAGCCCTGTTCAGGGGGCCCCCTCCATCGACCCTTTGCTGTGAGTTTCCCCTGGTCATTTCATGTCACCATCTCTGCTATCTTCTTGCTGGTCTCCTCCTCTCTGGCTTTCTTGTGGTCTTGTCTGTCCTTCCTCTTGCTGCTGTCATCTTGCTGTTCTCCTTCCTGGTGTGGCATAATCTCTTGTCATGTGTCTTGCCCACCCATGCAGGTATCAGAATGACGAATCTTGGCTTCCTAGAACATGTCTTTGAGTGGGGAGGAGGGCAGCTGAGGTTGGGTCAGAGCCCTGTACTTGCCTGCTTTGGGTGTGGGTGAGAGAAGAACATACCAGTCCTGTTGTACCAGGCCAGAGATGCTTCATTACTTCGTGGGTCAGACGGGGAATGTGGTCTGTTCCAGGTATAGGCTGAGCTGGACAAGTGCAGCCGGAGCATCTCAGTGCAGATGAAACAGTGATGTCAGGAGGGGCGGTTGGGGTTTGTCATGCGGTGGGTAGCAGTTTGGGACACAAGAGGAATGTCCTTGTAGCTCAGATCTCTCCCACTTCAGAAGGGAGGAACTGAGAAGCTTGTGTCTGGTTTCTTGTCTCGCAAACTCTCCTGACTGTCTTGGGAGGTGCTGGTTTAATACCGATCCTCATTCACAGGTGCCTGTAAATATTGTCAGGTCTTCTTCTTCTTTCTCCCCGTTGTGCTCAGGGTTAAATGAACCCAGACAACGGGTCTTTCAGTAACCAGCACCGGATGAGTCACGGGGGACTTTTCTGTCTCTCGAGAAACTGAAAAGGAAATCATCTGGGTGGAACACAGGAAAGGCATCGAAGCTTGTGGCGAAGCAGGGCCCCGATTCAGGCTGTGACCCAAACCCCACCCTTTACTGGCCATCTCTCCGTTGACTTGAGCAGGCCAGTGACAAAGACCTGTTTGTTTTTGAGAAATGCTGTTGCTTCTCTGAAGCCTGCAGCAGCTTTTCTCTGCCAAGGAAGTCCTGCAATCAGAATGACTCAGTGTGTCAGGGAAGTGGCTTGATGTGCTTGGGGACACTGTTGCAATGAGAGCAAAGCTTCCCCTGGCACTGGTTACTTGGGCCGTGGACAAGGATTCCGTGCGCAGTAGCTTCTATGCGCTTAGCGCAGCGAGATCTATTATACTGCCCTTTGCAGGTTCATTGCCATACAATAGTGTTGTTCAGCCTGTGGGTCACAACCCCAATGGGGGCTTGTGGTAGCCATTCAAATAATAATAATAATAATAATACAGGTATTTCTATACCGCCTTTCTTGGTCCTCAGATTTCTCCTCAGACTTTATTCAAGGCGGTTTACATAGGCAGGCAATTTAAATCCCCATAGGGATTTTTGCAATTTGAAAGAAGGTTTCTATCTTTCAAGAAACCACAACATTCAGATGCTTCTTTCTTGATCTGGCTTCACATTCTGGCCTCCATCCTCCCACGCTCAGAGCAGATGGAATAGCTCGGCTCAGCGTGTCAGCTGCTTCAAGGTCGCACGGTGCCGGTGGCCTCGAACTGGCGACCTTCGGACGTTATCTTCAGGCAAATGGAGGCTCAACCCTCTAGACCGGACCTCCTGCCCAGTCAAAGTCTGTGCAAGCAAGGCCTTAGATCCAGTACACTAATGGTGCTGCCTTATCAAGATAGAATCCTGCACAGCCTCTTCTTGCTGTCTTGCCCCACAGATCTTAAGGCTAGCCCTGTTCAATTTGCTACCTTGCAGGGTTGTTGTGAAGTCACAAGTGTTGGGGGGGAAACAGGGAAGGCGGGGTGGAAGGATCTGGGCCTGGGAGGGGGCAGAGTTGCAGTAGATTCCCAGGCTTGCTTGCCGATTGACTGATTGGGGTTGTGGTATGAAAGAGGCTGAAGACCACTGCCCTACCATCCCATTCTTCCCCACATCAGTTCTGACTAATTCAGGCACGCCCTGCAAAACATGCAGAGGTCAGGTGCCCCCCTCGACTCCTGTGCCAGGTGAGCCCCACTGAAGAGCTCCTACAGTCTCACCTCTAGTCCTTGCTTCCAAGTTAACCTCCAGGCACCGAGACCTCCTCTTGGCTTCTCGGCTCTGAGCCTCTTACTCAGCAGGTTGGGGTAACATGGTTGGGGGCGCCCTGGGGACTGTGGGGCCACCTCACTACACATGGAGCCCCCACTTTGTCATGCCTTGTGTTCTGACCCCTGTATTTTTGGTAGGGACCGAATCACAGCTGTGACAATGTGAAAAATTCAAAGGGGGGAGGAGAATGGAATCCTTCAGTTTTGCCCATATCTGTTCAGGCAACTGGTCTGAAAGGCCACCCCCGCCCCCCCCTGAAAAATCAACTCAGCCAGGTCCTGTTTTCCCATTTTGGAAAGAAACCTTACTTGGCCCTTCCTCAACCACGCAATACATTAAACGGAGTTCACCCCACTTTTTAAAATTCCCTACTTAGAAAGGTAACCCTTCTTAGTGCCACAAGGGGGAGCTCACGAACTAGTCAGTGCATAAGGATGGGGGGTGCCCTTATGGGGACTTTTAGTGGAACTGAATGAGAGCCTGCACATCTGTGCAGCGATGGCACTTGGAGTCTTAGACCATCAAAATCTCTGCGCCTGTTGTGGCTCTGGGGTGAGGGTGTGTCACTGCCTGCCGACTGGCACAATCTCCCCTTTCGGCCTCTGCAGAGCTGGGCCAAGCCCCGGGTTTCCATTGCCTGGTTGCGTATGCTTCTTGCAGATTGATTTGGTAATGTAGCAAATTGGGGAGGGGGGTAACCCAGCTCCAGTGGCATACAGAGAAGGTGGCTGGGAGGGGGACACTGGCCCCAGGGAGCCGTCCAAGAGGCTGTCCCAAGATATTTAAACGTTTTTCAAGAAGAAATTTTTTTTTTTAAAACAACTTATTTTTCAATTGCTTATTGGTATGATTACGTATATGAAGTTACAAAGTTGTATATAAATATACAAACTTCCAAAGTTAGTCCTGCGGACTGGACAAGGTGGGATCTGCCTGGGAAGGCTCGGAAGGTGTAAGAGTGCAGCCAGGATGATGAACGCACGTTGGAAGGAAAGCGTCTGGAGGAATTGAGGGTTCTATGAATTGTATACAGAACAGTAGCTGTAAAAACTCCATTTGAAAGAGTGGGGTTTATGAGCAGCCTGCCAATGTAAGCTGCCCTGTGTCTTGAGAAAATGGTATAAAAATCTGGTTGATAGATAGATATGAGAAGGAAGGAAGGATAGATATGAGATAGAATAGATAATAGGGGGAGAGGAGAGCCAGATAGATAGGGGGAGACAACACAGTCCTGGAACGTGCTGGAATTCCTAGCATGTATGCGCTGCTGAAACAGACACCTGCGTTGGCTCGGTCATGTCGTGAGAATGGATGATGGCCGGATCCCAAAGAACTCTATGGAGAACTCGTGCAAGGAAAGCGCCCTACAGGTAGACCACAGTTGCGATACAAGGACATCTGCAAGAGGGATCTGAAGGCCTTAGGAGTGGACCTCAACAGGTGGGAAACCCTGGCCTCTGAGCGGCCCGCTTGGAGGCAGGCTGTGCAGCATGGCCTTTCCCAGTTTGAAGAGACACTTGGCCAACAGTCTGAGGCTAAGAAGCAAAGAAGGAAGGCTCATAGCCAGGGAGACAGACCAGAGACAGACTGCACTTGCTCCCGGTGTGGAAGGGATGGTCACTCCCGGATTGGCCTTTTCAGCCACACTAGACGCTGTTCCAGAACCACCATTCAGAGTGCGATACCAGAGTCTTTCGAGACTGAAGGTTGCCAACATGACAGGGGGAAAGGAGAACCAGATAGAGAGATAGAGAGAGATGGATAGATAGAAACTGTCTGAGCTTCTAATAATTTTGGCATTGGGGTGGGCGCCAAAGGTTTATGGGCACCAAGTGCCCTTGGAACGCTGCTCATCAGAGAGCACTCCTCAAGAAGCTGGAGAGTCCTGAGAAGCTGGAGTTTCTAGGAAGATGGGGGCTGTGACCCTTCCCCTTACGATCCACACCGCTTTACTATCAGGAGGAGTTGCCTTCCGAGTGCAGAGCCGGGCCTCTTATCGAAACAGATCTCGTCCCACCCCCTGCATCCTGTGCGTTAACTTGGCCCGAGCTTGGGAGCCAATATCTCGTTACATTTGCTGTGGCTGATGGGTTCCAGCGCTTTCCCGATTCAAACCAGATGTTCGTCGATTTTAAGGGGAGCCCAAAAGGAGCCATGGAGTTAACTTTGGGAGAGGGGAAAAAAGGCAACAGGAGAAGTTGGGAGTTCTCAGGCCTTGTGGAATGTTTCCAGGGACACAAGGAAGGCTTGCCAGACTCCCGAGGCCACGGCTAGTGGGGAAGGGGGCACGTCTGGGAGAAAAGGCATTTGCTGCCACAGATCTGCGGAAGCTCAAAACTAAGCAAAAGGGTCGCTGCCTGGACAAGTCCTTTTGAAAAGGATCTTCTTTCCCTCCCGTTTCTGTTCTGATACACACGGCGCACATAACGGTTACGTGGCGACTGTGGCGCATCGCGTGTGCCGCTCGCCTGGTGTAAATTCAACACTGAACAGTGGTGGGCAGCTTCAGAGGGTCTGATGTCTAGAAGGAGGGGAGGCCGGGCTGAGGGCCCACAAGAGACCGGGTGAGATATCTGAGCCCCTCCGAGGCAGAAGGACGGTGGAGCCTGCGCTTCCCAGCGCGCACACGGCCCCGTTTTGGCAGTGGCCTCCGCAGTGTCTCTGTTTTGACATTCTTTCTGTGTTTTGCATACTTTCCATCTGAGGTCCGTGGCTCGCGCCGGCCCCTTCCTTCGAATGTAAACGACGAGAGCAAAGTGAATCGGCATCTGCTAAGGTTTTTGCAGTCCCGGGCGGAGGAGAGCACTGAGTCCTGGGTCATGGCATCGTTGCCAACGCCAATTGCCTTTTGCAGCAGGATCCAACCCTCTCCTGATGCTTTTTTTGTTGTTGGCAAATTTTAAAACCAAAGTGAAGAAACTCCAGATGTCAGCTGCGGTGGTTTTGCCTCCTGGTTAGTGATGGTGGAGAGGGGCCAATGTGGCTTGATTGGGGAGCTGCGGCAGGAACTTCCAAGCCAGAGGCCTGCTCTACACATGTGGACTGAAGCTCTGCTTGCTGCCAGGCCCTGATCCTGCAAAGAGATGCACGTGGCTCTCTCTTGCACTGGCTCATGCTTCTCGCCTAAGAGGTTGTAGGCCCAGCCTCCCCGCAGCTCAGTGGTGGGGCAAACTGGCTGAGAAGAGTCAGTGATGAAAGCCCTTTGCACATGCTCAGGCACACTGTCATTCACCACTTCACAGACAAACTGGTGGGGGGGGAGAGGAGCAGGAGAGCTCTATCAACAGTTAGTAGCCGTGCTGGTGACGTGGAACTTCCATGTGCATAAGCAGTCTATCTCCGAGTGCCACTTGCTGAGGGAAGCGGCGGCAGGGGTGCTCCGTCACCTTCACCACCCTTCCTGTGGGCTTCTCAGAGGCATTTGTGGGGTGAAAGATGCTGAACCAAATGGCCGATCTGTTTGATCCGATCCAGCAGGGCTCTTCTCGTGTTGCTCCCCAGGAAAATGTGGCATTGATTGTCACGGGTTGCAGCCACCCCTGGAACCCCCCCATGTCCCTATCGTCCTTTCTGTCCACATGAAAGCCTTGTGGCTCTGAAATGACAGCCCCCGCTGCCTGCGACAGACATCCACCCTCCTGCCTGGACGGCTTTTTATGGCCGACGTGCTTCCCTAATTAAAGCACCCCAAGCCAAAACACACACATCAAGGCATTCTCGCTCCTTCGGAGGTCTGGAGCTGTCCCCCTCGCCATCTCTGCTTTTAGACTCCATCAAAATAGCAGCTGCTATAATTTCTCCAGCCAGCCGTCCAAGGGCTCCCAAAACCCCGTTTCCCAAGATAGATGAAGGGAGGGGGCTGTCCTCCCTCTCCTCCCACTCTCTGCCCCCCCCCCCACTGAGCAGGCTGTCTCTTGGACTCCTCTCTCCCCTACGTTCGCCACATCCAGCGGGTCACCAAATCATGGCGCTTCTTCTCCCTTGACAACACTGCAAGGTCGTCGCCCTTATGTCTCTTGCAGGTTTCCGTCTTCCCTTCTGTTGCGAAGTGCCCTGTGTGTTGATGGAGCTACCGACAAGCATGGAGAATTTCTCGGTGTGGTGTAACGGCTGGCATGCTGGGCTTGGACCCAGGTTCAAATCCTGACTCACCCACAATGCTCACTGGGTGATGTCAGGCCTCCTCTCCTTCTGAGAGCTCCTTTCAGAAGAAAGTGGGCTCCCCCCTACTGTGTTCTCCACCCTGCTCCCCGGGGGGGGGGGGAATTGGGATAATCTACAAAACAGGATGTTAGCAGTTCTTGCCTCAACTAGCCCTGGCTTCTGCTAAATCCCCTCTTCTGCCCCCCTGTGACACTGACCAACCAGCTCCACTTTTGCTGCGGTCTCCTCCTCTCCACATGTCAGGAAGCCAGATGGGAATGCCAGCCAGGCTTGAACTGTTTGGAAATTTTTTAAACAAAGCTGGAGAAGAGTTCATATTTCAGCCTCATGTGGGCTGATGGTTTTCGGGGGGGGGGGAACCCTGTGCAGCCAAGGAAGAGAGAGAGAAGCAGCCTCAAGGATTCGAGGGGCTCTGGGGTGCTTTGTAGCACACATGCTGAAAGTTGCATCGGACCAACTTGGTTCCCCTGGAAAGTTCTCAAAGTCGGTGTGAAAACAGCAACCCTCTCCAGCACTTCCACCGACTCTGAGAGCTTTCCAAAGGAATCACGAACCAGGCATGCAGGCAGCAGCCCTTTAAAGCCAGCCGTACCATGTAGTGGGAACCCCAAATGCAATGGTGTGTTGCTCAAGGATTCTGTTGATTCCCCCTGAAAACAGCGTCATGGAGTGGCCCTGCATTGTGAGTCTTTCCAAACCACCCATAACTCTAGAAGCCACTATCCTGCCCCCGCCCTTGGCGGTCCTTTTACTAAACCACCGAGCCCCAGAGCTTCACCTTTCTGTGCAGAGAAGGGCCCTGATCATCTGGGTTCTCCCCCCTTGTCCAGAGAGGCACAGCTAAATATGGGCCTGGCGTCTTCACAAGCAGCCTTTCCCCAGCTGCAACAGCTGTTCTAATTATGAAGTCAGCAAACGCCCTCCCTATATTGCCGGGAGGGGGGAGGGTTTTCGACAAAGGGTGTGTTGCAAGGGGCTCCCTTTGTGGCGTGCAAGAGCTCTTGCTCATTAAGCACCTTTTCCCAGCTCAGTTCTGAAGGCAATGGAAGGCACCAGCCTTCCAGTGCAAGTGAACATTCTCCAGGCCCTTCCACCACACGGTGGGTGTGCTTCTCGCTGGGGGCCGGGGACAGAATGCCAGTCTCTCCCACCATGATTTGTGGGTGAGCCTCCCCAGGCAATTCCTAAGGTCTAATGCTATCAGTCAGAGGATGGGAGGCATTGGGCCTGTCCCCGTGAGAGGGATCGACAACAAACCCCCCCCCCTGCTTTGGCCCTCACAGCTCACCTATCAGTGGCTTGTGCAGAAAACGCTGCCAGTGTCCCGATAAGTGCTCAGAATGCGTTTCAGGGAAGACAAAGCAATTCAAGGCTGCCCTGCAGACACCCAACTCCCTTCCCTTGGCTGCCGGTCAACCTGTTGCCTTCTGCAGGAGAGTTGGCGGTGGGGGAGAGGAGAAGGGGTCTCCAGAGCCAGACCCCTGGCACCCTGTCTTCTCCCTCTCCCTCTCCCTGATCTGGGCTCCATCAGACATTGCTGAAGGTCTCCCTTGCTGGGCTCTTGAACCACCGACTCTGCAATAAGCTGTCCTTCAATGGTTTCAGGCGGAGGGGTCCAGCCCCAGCTCGCTGGAGGCTGCTTCTCTTCCCTGGCGCCAGCCAACCTCCCTCTTCCTCCCTCTCCAGGCAGTCAGAAAGGGAGCCCTGCCCTTACAAGTGCCCTCTGGCGTGGCCCAGAAACGGTGTTTGGCCTGGGACCCCTCCAGACCCTGGTGAAGAGAAGCAGGAGCCCACTACCTGGGGCAACTGTCTCATTCAGCTTGTGGATGGGCTGTTCCAGGGCAAGATCCTTGCATTGATGTTTTGGGAATGTTTGACTCCTTTGGTGTGCCTTTAAAACACCCCCCCCCCCGCCTTTTGGGTTGCTGTGAGTCTCCAACGGGAGGAATCTGTAAAAAATAATGTGTGCTTTCCTCGGCCATCTGGGCCATGCTCTTTGTTGCCCTTGGCTCAACTCAGATCTGTGCGGAGGAGCCTTTTTTGGCTCCTGCAAGTTGATGTGTTCTGCTCCACAAGCCAGCTGCAGGCACCCACTGTGGAGCTGCCAGGGGCTGCCCACTAATGCGCAATTGCCATGTGCAATTGCCATGTATACTGCAGCAATCGAAGGACGCCTGGCCACCAAGAGTGCCGCACTGCTGGGTGAAAATGCTCACAAACTGGGCTGCCCCGCTCTGCCTCTTTGGCCTCGCCGCCCCGAGATCCTGCACGAGGTGCTGCTTTTCAATGTGGGAGGGACTCTCGCAGGGTGGTGGAGCCCTGCCGGTGCATGCAGTAAATCCCATTTTACAGCAGGGAGAAACTGAGGCAAGGAAGCAGCCCCAAAGTGCAGGCTGAAGTGACAGACGCTGTCATTGCGCAGTGCCTGGAAGTCAGCACCCCTCACTGGTTTCCTGCAGTCCCCCAGGGGCTCCTGCCCTCTTTTTCCGCCTGCCCCACCGTGAAGCTCCAACGCCACCCTGACTCTAGTGCTCTGGAGGGAGCTGCCTTCCTGGCAGGGCGGTCTCCATTCATCTTCCTCCATCGAGCCAGGCGTTGGCCACTCCTCAGCACCAACTTGCTGACCCAGCAAAAATCCCCCGTCCAGGAAAAAAACCAAATTACAAGCAGCGCCAGGCCAAAGTTAGTCAAATTGCAAGCTGGGCTTCCCGCAGAGCTGCAGGCAGCTGCAGCGAAATTACAGAGCGGTGGCAGCGAGGCCGTGCCTGGGGCGAGCCGCCCACCCCACAGGCAAAAATGTTGCCAGGATGCCAAGCCCTGCAGGACCGGGTGTGGGTGTGTGTGTGTGTGTGGGGGGAGGGGGCTTCCAATATCACTAGCCACACTAGAGAGATGAAATCTGACTGTGGGCCCCCTCCACTGGCAAGGGGTGGAGCTTAGAGGGGGGCACCTGCTTCAGAGAGCCCGCCTTATTCCAGCACGCTGCCAATCCCTAAATCCAGTGGGCTTATTTAGCGCTTCAGAAGAAGCTGGGCTTTCTGCCCCCCTTTTCCAGTCCAGAGAGGGGCAGGAGAGGCAGGCAGGTGGACAGAGATGGGCTGTCCCAGAGATGGGCCTTCCCACCCACCTGCTACCCGAGGCGACCGTGCCAGTTGGCCTCACAGAGGGGCCGGCCCCCATATTGTTGCCGGTCTTGCATCTCCGCTTCTCCCTTCCGAGCAGCAGCTCCACCCAACCCTCCAGTGCCAGTCCATGCCAAGGGCGGTTTTTTTTCCCTCTTTTGCAAAGTTGCTGAGTAGGCTTGAATCTGGCTCTGGCTGCTGGAGGCTTCCCCGCCTGGCCCGCCCTCCCCTGGCCATCTTGCAGCCCGGACAACTCTGGAGCCGGGCCTGCCTGCCTGCCTTCCCAAGTGGAATTCGACTCCCACCATATCCCATGCGCCGGGCACTTCCCTTCCTCTTTCGGTCTTGGGGGCTGGGATTCTTGCCCTGTCCCACATGGGTGGGGGAGGGGAGTTGGTTTGGTGTTGTTTTTTTTTTTAAATATATGTATATAGTAACAAGCCTTCCACTGTAACTTTATTCTTTTCCTTCTGCTCATGTGGCTGACGAATGAACACAAAGCAAGGGGTGGGGGAGAGGAAAGCTGCTGTTTCCATTTCTGCCAAAAGCAAAACTTTCCTGGCCAGGAAAAAGGCCAGAGAGTGTGTGTGAGATGTGGCAGGGCTCGGGCTGTCAACTGACCAGCAAAACCCCACCCGGGCTTGCTCCTATGCCCTGATGTAGGCATCAGCAGGGCAGCCTTGGTATGGGGACAAGAGCTGTTGTGCTTGAGCTGTCCAGTGGGATGTGGTGACTTGCTGGTGGGCCACTGTGAGATACGGAAAGCTGGACTAGATGGGCCTTTGGCCTGATCCAGCGGGGCTCTTCTGATGTTCTGTGTTCTTATGGATCCCTTTGCTAAGCAAAGGGGGGGGGCGGTCTGTTGAGAATGATGCCCAGCTTGATGTGAACTTCATCCTTCTCCGTGCACTCGGGCAGCTCTCTTCAACATTCTTCTGCGAACATTTCCCCCCTATCAGAGCAAAGAAATGCAGAAACTCTTAGGGAAAAGTGTTTATCCCGCTTCCTGTTTTCTTTTCACATCTCCTGGGAAAAGGGACATTTTCCTCCGTGATTGTGAGAACTCGGGGAGATGTGACAGTGATACATTTATGGGCTGATAAGGCGTTTGGGGAGAAGAATGCAACGTCTCTTAACTCTTGCTTACCCGCTTTTCCGTCCTCTTCTGCAAGACTTCTTTAGTCTCAAAGGAACTCAGAGGGGAAAACTGGGAGTTTCAGTTATCACTTGAATGGCCAAACAGAATGAAATTACAGCATTAGATTACTGTAACGCGCTCTATGTGGGGCTGCCCTTGAAGACGGTTCGGAAACTGCAACTAGTGCAGAATGCGGCGGCCCGTGTGGTTACTGGAGGTAGGCGGTTCGACTCTGTCGGTCCGCTTCTCCAGCGGCTGCACTGGCTGCCCATTCGTTTCCGGGCCCAATTCAAGGTGCTGGTATTGACCTTTAAAGCCCTATACTGCTCTGGACCAGGGTATCTTAGAGATCGCCTGCTCCCGTACAATCCGGCTCGCCCTCTCAGGTCATCAGAGAAGGCCTTTTTACAAGTGCCGCCGCCTAGGGAGTTACGTGGGGCGGCTGCAAGAAATAGGGCCTTCTCAGTAGTGGCACCAACGCTATGGAACTCCCTTCCCCTTGACTTAAGAATGGCTCCCTCTCTTGAGACCTTTCGGCAAGGCCTGAAGACCCTTCTGTTTAAACAGGCCTTCTGAGTTCTTGGCCTTTTAACATCTTTTTAACATCTTTTAATATTTTTTACAGGCCTGATTCTTTTATGACTTGCTGCTGCTCTATGCTCTTTTTATCTATTTTTTTTTACTCTGATTGCTGTTTTTAGTATGTGTTAATATGTTTTTATTTGTTTTTAAATTGTTTTTAATTATGTTGTAAGCCGCCTTGAGTCCCTTCGGGGAGAAAGGCGGGGTAGAAATAAAGTTATTATTATTATTATTATTATTATTATTATGTTAATAACTCTTGCTTTTCCCCCTATTGTCCAGTGACTGTGTCCAGCGGAACTGTCTGCCACAGCTGTTGAAGAGCCGAAGGAGTCACTCTTCAGAGCCAAAGAAGAAAAGAGATTACATTTTTATTGTTTCCATTGGTGACCTCCTTGGTCTTCACTCCCACTTGCCCGCATTCATTCCTTCTAACCCTGGCCTCTCCCTGTCCTTCTGCTGAAGTTTGGATTGTTTACTCCTGGGGGCAGAAACCTCTTTCCGTGCATATATATTACTGCACAGAGTGCTACCTGCATGGAGAGTGCAATAAAGGGATAGGAATAGCGCTAAGAAGGTTTGTGTCCAACCCAAGATGACAAGGATGGGCTGTTAAGAGTAAAGGAACTCTTTTCATGCCCAGATGCACTCTTGGGCTTTGGGGGAAAGGTCGCAGGAAGACCCCGGATCTGGGCATTTGAGTTTCCTTGAAGACGTAAAGTTCAACCTTCCCCCTTCAGTCTCACTCTTGGTCTTTATTGAAGTCCAGTGGGGTTGTGGCCTTAACATTGTATCTGATCCCCATTACAGAGGTGTAGTTTATGAAAGGGGTATTAGAGTGGGGGGGGGGGCTTATATGGGAGGAGTGAAAAAGCGACACCTCTCCCCAGTCTCTAGATTGCTTGCTTGTTTTTAAAAAAGCAGCTGGATCGCTCTGTGGTTGCACCCCAAAGGATGCTATTTCTTTGACTCATGCGCCAGGAGAGGAATCTCTTTCCCTCTTTCCTTCCATGTGCCTTTAGCCCAGCCTCGCATCCCTCCCAGCTTGGAGGCCGGCTGCCTCCAGAAGAACAGGGGGGAGGGAGAGAAGGGGGAGGCAGAGTCACTGGGGCCTGCCCTCCCCCTTCCTTCCCTCCCTGTCCCCACATGAAACCAGATTTAATGCAAACAGGCTGGCCAAGTGGAGAGCTGGCCAGGGAGGCTGCAGAACTGAGGCAGGGAGCGCGAGGAGGGAGCTGTCTCTCGCAGCAAGGAGGCTGGGACAGAGTCAGGAGTCGGACACAGCAAACTTTCCCTGCTCCGGCTTCCACTGGTGAGTAAATTCTGTGCGTCTCTCCCCCCCCCCAACCATGCTCTCCTCAGCTCCTTGGGACGCCCCCTTGATTTTTAGCAGCTGCCAAGGAGCTCTGCCAACTCTGCCAAGGACAGAGAAGTTCAGCCCCTCACTTTCTGGAGGGGGCACACAGGCCATCCTGTCCTAGAGGCACCCAAACTTTAACCTTCATCAGACGCAGGAGAAGTTAGACCATTGCCTAAAGGAGCCACTATTGCCATGGGGATGATCCCATGAGAAGTTCTTCTGCACCTGGGACGTCCCACGGGATTGAGCCCTTGGACTCTCGCAGCAAGCCAGAGAATCCTTGGCACAGTTGCTTCCAAAAGAAGGGGGTTCTCTGTTGCAGATGTGTGGGGGTCTCTGTGCGAACATGCATTACACTGGGCGAGTGAGTGTGTTGTGATCACTCAGTGGTGAGGGGAGCAATGCACTCTGCACGAGACCAGAGGTGTTGTCTTCTTTATATGCCCTTCACCTGGCTCTTGGCACTGAAATAGCTTCTGGAGCTGCCTGGTTTGATGCCTGGCTTCTCGTGTGATCTTTTCTGCTTCTAGAAAATATTCACACAACCACTAGGCGCATGAAAAGCTCACAGGCGTTACCTCCATGTACAGAGGCCCACACGCACGTGCAGACTTCTGCTCTGGAAGGCCCCAACAAAGTCTCTCCCTCTTTTAAGCAATTGGCCTTCCTGTGGCACAATCAGAAATCCATGCGTGTTGGCACCATCTTTGGCCCACTGAGCTGCCACGGCTTCCCCGGCCGCCACAGGTTATCTGTGCCTTTGACTGTGCCTTAGATCATGAGAAGGTGATGCTGACACAGCCTTTGAATTTCGGTTTCCTTCTTGAACGCTGCCAAAAATGCAGGGAGAGGAGAGGACAATTGGTTCCTCCATCTGCACGCACACCCTGCCCCCATTTTCCTGGTTTCCAGGTTTGTTGATGCTTGTTAATGATGATGATGATGATAAAAGTAGCAGCTAATGTTATTCACAGAGCCCCGTCAATGTGCACGGTCAAGTCCCTGCCCCAAGGAGCTCACAGTCTAAAAAAAAGTTTGATTGTGACAACCGAAGGGGAGGAAGATGAATGCAGGGGAAACAGGGAGGAACATACATTAGTTGTCATGCTTATGGCTGGGTCCTTAACAGAGTCCTTTCAGCTTGCACTTTTCCAAATCTTGATGCCTGCCTTCCCCCCCCCAATGGGCACCCACCTCCATAAACTTTGCCCCAAATTTGTGATGTGGCAAGTGACGTATGAACCCAACTGCACAAGGAACCTTAGCGCTCATGCCAGTTGCAGTTGCGCATGCCTGATCTTGGAAGCTAAGCAGGGTCAGGCCTGGTTAGTACTTGGATGGGAGACCGCCTGGGA